>NC_056734.1:130349515-130642763 GCF_019279795.1 Protopterus annectens
CCCACAACACCATGCACTAACTCCCCAGATCTCATTTGGCAGTTAACACATAGCATAGTATTTTTTGTTACCAACAAAAAAAACAATGTGTGTGTGTGTATATATATATATATATATATATATATATATATATATATATATATATATATATGGGTTCCTATCACATCATCGAACTGTGTAATCACCGACACTCACCTCTTCGACACCAATCCATCGAATTCCGGTAAGCGATCTTCCCCCTCACAGGACCCATGGTAGCGCTTTCAAGGTAAATTGTACGGAATCACGTAAACCCTGATCGGTGTAACACAGGAAGAAGCGCTACCATGGGTCCTGTGAGGGGGAGGATCGCTTACTGGAATTGTCGATGATATGGACGTCGATGGATTGGTGTCGAAGAGGTGAGTGTCGGTGATTACACAGTTCGATGATGTGATAGGAACCCATATATATATATATATATATATATATATATATATATATATATATATATATATATATAAACAGTCTCCCTTGCAATAGTAGTCATGATATGGGAACCCTGGAAAAAAGGGGCAACATCATGAAATAGAAGGATCTCAGAACCTTCAAGTCTGTCTAGGCTAGGGGGCAGGAGGGAGGGACGCAAGAAAGAAGGCGAGAAGAAGACAACTAACATGGAACGTTATGGTAGGTACATAACTTCTTAATGTTAAGTTGTCATTCTCGCCTTCATTCTTGCTGGATGGGACAGCGTCCCTAGCACCTTGGTCCTGGGTGGCTCAACGGAACAGACTCCTGAGTACAGTGGAACCAAAGTCAGCTCTATTTCTGGAGGCTATATCCAGTTTGTAATGGGTAATAAAGGTATGTTGAGAAGCCCAAGTAGCTGCTGCACAAATGGCATCTAAAGGTAACCTTGCTTGAAAGGCTGTTGAAGTCGATAGTGCCCTGGTTGAATGAGCCTTAGGTTTTGAAGGAAGTTGTTTATGTCTCAACTCGTAGACAAAGGTAATGATGGAAGCTAACCATCTGGAAAGGGTTACCTTTGAAACTGGAAGTCCTTTCCTCCCATCAGCATAAGAAAGGAAGAGTTGTTCTGACTTCCTGAATTGTTTTGTTCTGTCTAGATAATACCGCAATTGGCGATGAACATCCAAGGAATGTAGTTTCTGTTCAGCCCGGTTTGAATAATTTGGGAAGAAAACCGGCAAGTGAATAGTGTGATTCAGATCTGATTCAGAAGAAACTTTAGGTAGAAAGGAAGGGTTTGTTCTGAGAGCTACTCTGTCTTTATGAAAGGCCAAATAAGGGGAACGGGTGGACAAGGCTTGAAGCTCCGACACTCTGCCAGCAGAAGTTATAGCCACTAGAAACAGAGTATTCCAAGAGAGGAGCTTGAGAGAACAAGAATCTGCAGGCTCAAAGGGAGGAAGAATTAGTGAAGATAACACTAAATTCAGGTCCCATTGTGGAGGAGGATCCTTAATGGGAGGTCTGAGTAAGAAAATGCCCTTGAGGAAGGCTTTGCAAAGTTTATGAGACATAATACTGGTTTCCGAAAGTCCTACATGGAAATTGGCAATGGCCGCTAGTTGAACTCTGAAAGTGGCTGCCGATGAACCTGCATGAAAAAGCTCTGCCAGAAAATCAAGAACTTTGTGAATTGGAGCATTAAAAGGGTCTAAGGACCTAGCTTGTGCCCAAATGGAAAAACGCTTCCATTTGCTCGCATAAGTCTTCCTGGTATTAGACTTATGGGAGGCAAGAATAATGTCACGGACAGGAAGAGAAATGAGGGGAAGCCTGGCAATGGTTGGAAGTGGAGCAACCAAGCTGTGAGGTTGAGGGACTGAAGAGACTGGTGCAGCTTGCCCGTCAGATGGGTCAAAAGATCTGGAAATGGTTCCAGATGCCAGGGCTGTTCCAGAAGGTATCGGTGCAGGAACGGAAACCATACTTGTCGAGACCAGTAAGGAGCAATGAGGATCATTTTGGATCTCAATGCGGTTGCTTTCTGAATTAACTTTGGAATCAATGGAAAAGGGGGAAAAGTGTATAGAAGACCCCGAGGCCAATCGTGGACTAGAGCATCTCTGGGGGGGTGGCCTGGTAGGGGGAAGAGAGTGAAGAAGTCGAGCCACTTGCTGTTTTGAGGTGTTGCAAAAAGGTCGCAGCAAGGCTGACCCCACTTCTGGAAAATTCTCTCTACTACCACTTGATTTAGAGACCACTCGTGAGACGTGAGAATTTTTCTGCTCAATCTGTCCGCTATGACGTTGGATCTCCCGGGGATGTGCATTGCTATCAGAAACTGTTGAGAGGAGATTGCCCACTGCCAAAGTCTGAGTGCTTCTTCACATAGGGGGTAGGACTTTGTTCCGCCCTGCTTGTTTATGGACCACACTACGGACATATTGTCCGTTTGAACTGCTATAGTGCCCATGGGAAGAGAGTCCTGAAGGGCTCGCAATGATAAAAGCACTGCTCTCATCTCTAGGACATTTATGTGCAGGTGGCATTCTAATTGTTGCCACGTGCAATGGACAGTCCTGCCCTGATAATGCCCCCCCACCCGATCAGGGAGGCATCCGTTGTCACCGTGGCAACTGGAGGGGGAATAACAAAGGGTCTGCCCTGAAGAAGTTGAGGGGAGACTATCCACCTGGCAAGGTGTTTCTTGCAAGTCAGGGTTATCAATATGTTGTGTGTCATACGAAGTTGTTGGTAGGACCACTGAGAGAAAAACATCCACTGACGAATTTTCATATGGAAGCGGGCTAAGGGAAGAAGGGGAATCGCCGCTGCCATGAGGCCCAATGTTGGACTGAATCAGAAGGTGGACATTCTGCCGTATATCTATCACTCTCTGAGGTGTTAAAGTTGCAGACATTTCTGTGGTGTTTAACATGGCGCCTATGAAGTTTATACATTGACAAGGTGACAAGAAGGATTTTGTAAAATTTATGGAAATACCTAACCTGTTGCAAATGTGACTGGTGTACTCCCTGGTTATGATAAGATGCTGCTTGGTGGTAGCAGTGATGAGCCAGTCGTCTAAATATGGAAACACCTGGATGCCTCGAGGGGGAATTTCACCATGTGCGGCGGGCGCGACTCCCTGTGGTTTACAGAACCACATCTTTCCATCCTTCTGACCTTTGGGGTATGGTCTAGATGGTGTGGAAAAATGGACTCCCACGGCAGAGAGAGTCTTACCGTCTTGCTCGCACCTGGTGAGAGTATTCTTCACCTGAGGTCCAAACATTTCTGAACTATCAAAGGGGGTGTTGGTGAAGGACGCCTTGAAGGGATCAGCAAAATTACAGAGTCGCATCCAGGCATGACGTCTCAACGCAACACCTGTGCCTGCAGCCCTACTCACTCCATCGGCTGCATAAGAGATAAGCCGCATGGAGGAATTAGCAATAGAATTCAGGGTAGCCAGCTGGGAGTTAATCTTGTCCTGATACCCCGCAGCAGAAGGATCCTGTACAGTTCCACCCAGTTCTTTGAGCAAATCTCTCTGAAGGCGGGTGAAATGACATAAATAGTTCAGTGATCGCATAGCAAAGGTCGCTGAAGCAAATGTCCGCTTACCATACCTGTCCATGGTCCTGGACTCTATGTTAGGAGGATGAACAGGTACAGAAGGATCAGCTAATTCCTTCTTAGTGGCAGCTGCTACCACCATAGCATCTACCGAGACACTTTTGGTGAGAAATGTCTTGTCCACCGGAGCAGAAATAAATTTTGAAGGCCTCCTAGGGGTAGGTTCCATGGAGTCAGGAGCTGCCCACACCTTTCTGGCCACCACTTCCATCAGTGGATCAAAAGGGGGGGACACCCAGGAGGTAGAAGGGCGAGATCCAAAGGCATCAAGGTAAACTGACTCGTCCTCAGAGGGTTTGAGTGTGGACCAATTCCCCCTCTGTTTCAGGATCTCTAGTATGTCTGAAAAGGAGACATCTTCAGAGGGGGATCTGGGGGAGCCCTCCGACTCATCCAAGTCGGTGTCTGAGGTTACAGACTCAGGAGAGTCTACGTGCTTCCTCTTGCACTTTCTTTTCCTCGGTGGCTCTCCTGAAGCTTCAGGAGAGGCCTCGGAGGAGGATGAGACACCCAAAGTGGGTACCCTATGGGTCGGATCTCTGCTATCAGTTGCAAGAGGATGGCCAGAGACTGTAACAGGCACTGTGAAGGGAGGAGCTGAAGAACCCAACCTTGGAGCCAACCTTGGAGCGGACACTGGATCCAGCATGCTCCTCATCACCTCGAATGCCCCCCTATCAGGCACCGAAGACAGTCCCGGCTCCGAAGACACCAGAACCGCCCCCGGCACCGACAGAGAAGGCTCCGAGAATGATGTTGGGGCCGAACTAACCAGAGCCGACGCTCCGAGAGGGAGAGCGGGGTCGGACAAGGGTCCGATGCCACTCGCCCCCTCGGAGCTGACAATGGAGTCTTGGCGCCCGGACTTCTCCACGGACGGTACCAATGAAGAAGTCGGAGCCAACGACGCCGGAGCCAAAGGTGGAAGTATCGGCTCCGACGTGGGCAAGGTTACGGATCTGACAAACTCCGGCTCTGAACTCGACTGGAGAGTCGGAGGAGGAATCGAAGGCAGCACCGAGGGAGCCACAGTCTGGTGAGATGGGCTTTGGAGTATTTGGGCCAGTGCCTGAGATTTTATGAGTCTACTGACCACCCTCTCAATATCGTGGTCGGAAAGCCTAGACGACCTGGAGGAATGAGTCCTATGACTCCGCTCCGACAGAAGGGGTGATCTTGGAGCCGATCGGACGGACTCTAATGAAGGGGATCTAGAGCGCTTGTGCGCTGATGTCGGCTCCGATACAGGTTTCGGAGCGGGTACGATCTTACTCACATCGGCTCTGGCTGGAGCCGATGTCGGAGCGATCTCAGTTTCACCAGCCCACGACTCAGAAGCTGGAGCCAAGGGCTTGGCGGGCTTAGACGACTTCCCCGAGCCAGACTTGGACGGGGAGTCATCGGGCATCAAAAAGCCCCTCAAAATAAGTTTACTACGACGCTCCTGCAGGACTCTTGAACTAAATCCGTGGCATACGGAACAAGAGTCCTGCAGGTGCAAAGGTCCCAAGCAGTAGACTCAATAAGTGTGACCGTCTGTCAGGGACATTTTCTGACAGCACAAGTCACACTTCTTGAATCCCGAGACCTTAGCTTCTTTAGACATAGTTACCCTAAAAAAACAGTAACACAGTCAGCACAACCACTCACTCAACTTTCACTCCAAGGGGAAGTTAAGGGGCTGACTAAAACAACAACTCACACACACAATAATGGGGGAGAGAAAACAAAAACTAAGCCTGTAGGCCCGATTAGAAAGTTTAACTAAAGGGGTGGGTAGGGCTTAACGAAAAAAAAATACTAATAGGTAATTTAGGTAAAACTATATCAATGGGAACTAATCTGACAAAAACTAACCTCAAGTTTAGAAGAATTACTAAATTTTCTTTTACTGACCTGAGCCGGCAAAAAAAGGCAACCTCGCAGCGAAGCGGCAAACCAGATCTGGGGAGTTAGCGCATGGTACTGTGGGAAATAGGGCTGCCTCGAGCCGGTAAAAAATAGCTCTCGAGCTATACTATAGGCCGAATCGGAGCCGAGGATCACCTCCAAACCCATCCAGAAAGAATGAAGGCGAGAATGACAACTTAACTTAAAGAAGTTATGTCCTTACCATAACGTTCCATCTGTGTTGCCGATCTTCATTCATTCTTGACTGACGGGTTCAGTTCTGACCTCTCGGAACTGACTCGGCCGTTATACACAGCTCACGCCAGCCAAAAACTCTCAAGCTAAGGCTCTACCCACAGTACCTCTCTTCCATTACCTCATATCGAGTTTGCAGTGTAGAAAGAAAATACAGAAGCCCTAAGGTACAGCCCTGTAACATCCCAGGACTAGATCCAAACCTACAAGAGTCTTTTGGAGGGGGGTAGGAGGGTGGTATGTCAAGAATGAATTAAGATCGACAACACAGATGGAACGTTATGGTAAGGACATAACTTCTTTATCTGATGTTGTCAATCTTATTCATTACTGACTGATGGGACAGAGTCCCCAGATACTTTAGATCCTGGGTGGCCCTAAGAAAGGATGTTCCTGAGCACCATAGAGTTAAAGATGCTCTTCCCTTGGAAACCATGTCTAATTTGTAATGAGTGATAAAGGTATGTGGAGTAGCCCAAGTTGCAGCTGCACATATGTCTTCCATAGAAGCCTTGGAATGAAAGACTGCTGATGTAGAAACTGATCTGGTACAATGCGCCCTAACTGTAGTAGACAGTTTGAGTTTATTTTGATTGTAGATAAAAGTAACACAGTCTCTAAGCCATTTTGACAAGGTGACCTTTGTTACAGGTTTACCCAATCTAAGTCCTGAAAAGGATAGAAATAATTGGTCTGATTTTCTAGAAGATTTCATTCTTTTCAAGTGAAAACATAATTGTCTGTGGAAATCCAACAAGTGTAAACATTATTCACCTTTGTTTGCAAAATTTGGAAAGAAGACTGTCAAGTCTACAGACTGGTTGATATTAGATTCTGATTCCACTTTGGGAAGAGAGGTCGGATTGGTTCTTAGTGATACCCTTTCTTTGTGAAAAATGATGTAAGGATGTTTCACACAAAGCTTTTAACTCTGAAATTCTCCTAGCAGACATGATAGCTATTAGGAAGAGGGTCTTCCAAGATAAAAACTTGAGGTCACAAGTAGCTGCTGGCTCAAAGGGCTGTCGAACTAGACATTGTAAAACTAAGGTCAAATCCCATGGTGCTACAGGATCTTTGAATGGGGTTTTAAATGCAGAGCGCCTTTAAGAAAGATTTTGCATAAGTGATGAGACATCAAGGAATAATCATCAAAACCATTATGAAAATTTGAAATGGCAGCCAAATGAACCTTACCTGTGGATGTAGAAGCCCCATTTTAAACAAAGTAGCTAAATATTCCAGGACCTTATCAACTGATGCTGAGAAGGGGGTCTATGTAGTTTGTACAGACCCAAATTGCAAATAGTTTCTGTTTGCTTAGATAAAGCTTCCTGGTGGATGGTTTATGGGAAGCCAGAAGAATCTTTCATACTGAACAGGCCAAGTTATTCTGCCTGGCAATTGCTGGAACTGGAGAAACCAAGCCATCAGCTTGATATTTTGAAGATTGGGATGCACACCAAGCCCTAAGGGTGAGACAATAGGTCCAGAGGTGGGTCTAGAATCCAAGAGCGGTGAATCAGATGAGGCCAAAGAAAGGGGAACCAGACTTGGTGGGCCAATAAGGTGCAATGAGTATTACTCTGCCTCTCAACCTTTGGACCTTCCTCTGAAACTGGGGGATCAGTGGAATGGGGGGAAAGGCATACAGACGTCCCTGGGGCCAATCGAGAAGTGCATCTCACATGGACTCACTGCAGGAGGGAATTAGGGCAGATGCATTTGTTGTTTATGGGAGAGGTGAACAGGTTGCAGCACGGGTGGCCCCAACAACAAAAAAAATCTTCGTTGCTATGTTGTGGTTGAGAGATCAATTGTGAGGCAGGAGAATGCATCTGCTCAACTTGTCCACAATCAGACTGAATATCCCCATGATATGTGTTGCTAACAGAAAGCAGATGGAAGCAACAGCCCATTGCCAAATTCTTAGGGCTTCCCAGCACAATGGGTAAGATCTGGTCCCTCCTTGTTGATGTACCAGACCACCGACATGTTGTCTGATTGGAGTGCAACTATCCCTGAAGGAAGGACAGATTGAAATGCTAAAAGCACTGCCCTCAATTCTTGGACAGTTATATGCAGATTGGTCTCTTGCGGGGACCAAGTGCCTTGGACAGTCTTTCCCAGATAATGCCCCACCCCCACCCCATTTGAGAAGGGTCCATGGTCACTATGGCTTTGGGCGGGGGGGGGGGGGACCCTA
The DNA here is from genome assembly GCF_019279795.1 of Protopterus annectens. NCBI lineage: Eukaryota > Metazoa > Chordata > Ceratodontiformes > Protopteridae > Protopterus > Protopterus annectens. Next base: position 130,357,458 of record NC_056734.1, read on the forward strand.
TAGATTTTCTTCTGGCTTTATCCACCAAAACAAATCCTTTCTGCCACGGTTCGTTGATAGGATTGCAAGAGACAGCGGATGCATTAGAATTGACCATTGTGATGCCAAAAGCCTTTGAAGCAGCCTGATACCTTGCTAGGGGTACTAGGGTTATAGTTGCTGCCATGATCCCGAGAGCCTGCAGTACCAGACGAGTGGGAACTTTGTTTTCAGAAATGATGGTTTGAACCTGTGACCTTAGCTTCATTAGTCTGTGGATGGGAAGGGTGGCTATGCAGGAGATTGTGTTTAGTCTTGCCCCGATGAACTCTAGATCCTGTGAAGGAGTCAATTGTGATTTTTCCTCGTTTGTTGAGATGCCGCGATCCTCGGCGAGGTGTAGGATGAAGTCTGTAGCATGAAGCAGTAGATGCCTGGATGGGGCAGTGAGGAGCCAGTTGTCTAGGTATGGAAACACTGAATCCTCGCAGTCTCAAGTGACCTGTTACGACTGCCATGCATTTGGTGAACACTCTGGAGGCTGTGGTGAGACCGAAGGGCAGTGCTTGAAATTGATCGTGACTGGCTCCTAGCCAGAAGTAGAGATATTTTCTGGAATGCTTGTCCATCTTTATGTGGTAATATGCACCCAGAAGATCTGTAGGAGCACATCCAATCGTCTTTCTCCAGAAAGGGAAGGATGGACTGAACCATGGCCATCCGGAATTTTGTCTGTTTTACACATTTGTTCCAATAGGCTGAGATCCAGAATTGGCCTCCAGTCCCGTCTTTTTTGGCACTAAAAAGAATCTTGAGCAATATCCAGATCCTATTTGGTCTGGTGTGACTTTTTGGATGACTCTTTTTAGAAGCAGCTTTTGGATTTCTACTGCTGCTAGATCCCTCTGACTGGGTGGAACGTCAGGGATTCGTCTTCAAAGTCTTGGAAAAAGATTGAATGGAATGGGGTAACCTCTGGTGATAATCTTCTGCACCCAAATATCTGAAGTTATGGTAAGTCAGACTGACTGGTGCAGTGAAAATCTCCCCCAACTGCTTCAAGGGGTAAGCAATTGGCCTCCTTTCAGGAGCGCTGGTAGGGTTGTCCAGACAAAGAGTCTCTGCAGCCCTGTTTACGCGGACCCCCTCTGCCATGGGGAGGACATCTTCCAGAAGAGTTCCTCCCTCTGCCCCAGGGGAAGTAATCACCACATGTGTCACAAAAATGCCCTTGGGATTTTTTGAACCACATTTTCCCACTCCTCTTGATTCCTAGAATAGGATCGATAGGAGCAGAAAAATAAATGCCCACAGCAGACAGGGTCTTTCCATCCTTCTCACACCTGGCTAGCATGTCTCTAACTTTTCTGCCAAACAACAAGGAGGCATCAACCAGAGTGTTGGCAAAGAAAGACTTGAAGGGTTTCACAAAGTCACACAAGTGCATCCAGGTGTGTCACCTTATGGCAACACCTATACCCACTGACCCACACGTCCCTTCGGCTGCATGGGTGATACGCCACATGGACGAATTTGAAATAGACTCTAGGGTGGCAAGCTGTGAGGCAACCTTGTCCTGAGGCTCGTCAGACACTGCTCCTGCAAGGGTGTCCGAAAGCTTAGTTATCAGGTCCCTTTGTAGTCTATTAAAATGTGCCAAGAAGTTCAAGGACCTAATAGTGAAGGTCGATGATGCAAAAACTCACTTCCTAAATCTGTCCATCGCCCTAGACTCTCGGTTAGGGGGATGTACAGTAGAACTTTCCATGGCGAATTCCTTTTTGGTGACCCCCGCCACCACCATGGTATCCACTGCTAGACCTTTTGACCAATGTGGGGCTGATCTTCTAGGGCAGTTAAGATTTTATCTGCCACTGGGTAATGGGCTCAATGGAATCAGGAGCTTTCAATGCCTGCTGAACAATCAGCTTAATTAGATCGTCAGTGGCGGGGGGGGGGGGGGGAGCATCCAGGAAGTAGATCGGCAGGTATGAAAAGCTTGCAAGAACACAGATTTCTCAGAGAATGGGTTTGAGGACTTCCAATCACCCCTCTGTTTCAAAATTTCTATAATGTCTCCAAAGGAGACATCTTCAGGGGATGACTGGGGGGGGGGGGCCCTCCCCTTTATCGTAATCTATTTTCCATGATAGATTCTTCTGGAAAATTGAGATGCTTCCTCTTGCAAGTCCTCTTATGGGGTGGATCTTCAGTGGGAATTTCTGAGGAAGACTCCGAAGAGGAGGGACCCTGAACAGGGACGTCTTTGCAGCTTCTGTGCCCACTGTCCAGGCGAGATAGATTGAGACAGCTGCGAACCAGAAGACACATAAATGTGACACTCTGACGAGGAAGGAGCCAGCTGGGAGCCTGCTGAGGCTAAAGCTCTCTCCATGATCTGGAAGGCAGGCCCACCTGAAGAGGGATGGGAGCCCGGAAAAGAGGAAGACAACCTCAGAACCAGGGTCACACTCCAATGAGCCACCATCCACAACAGGAGCTGGGAGAGGACTTGAAACCGCCAAGGTCGCGAGAGCCAAAGACAGTGCCATAGAAAGAATTGGAACCCTACCAAGGCTCTTGGAACCGACAGCCGAGCCACAGTCCCATGTGTGCAACAGATTCGAAGGAGTTGAAGACAACACAGATGACCCCGGAACTGGGAACATTGAAGTGGACAGCTCCAAACCATGGAAGGAGGCTGAAGGATGATAAACTGGTGGACTCTTTAGAGAGTAAGCTTCAGCTCTGGGAGGGAGAGAGGTCTCTGTAGGTGTGGTAAGACCTCTGGCCGCCAAAAGCTGGTCTACCAGTCTAACTACGTCTCATTCAGATAGACTCCTGGAAGAATGGATTGATATTCCCGAAGGGGACTCAGGTCTATCCACAAAGGGGCTGGGGAGTTGACCCAAGAATGGGTCCACAGAAGTGGAATATCTAGTCCTAGGTGAAGCCAGTACCAAATGAAAAGAGATTGTGCCGAAGAGCTCACAGGCACCGAAACAGTGGTCGGTGCAGAGGTAGTCTGTATCGGTTCCATAATTGTCAGTACCAAAGAAGTTGGTGCCGAAAATGCTGGTTCAGTCAAGTTCAGGTATTTTGGCCTTCGGTTCCCAGGAGGCGGAAAGAATCTGCAATTTGTGAGGTTTTGTCTCATGAGCTGATGATGAGGTCATCACAGAATGTTTTTTTATTTTTGTGTCAGGCTTTGAAGATTTAGAAGTCTCAGTCTTAGACAGGGCTTCACTAAAAGGACATTTCAACAAGCTTTTCAGAATGAGCTTGTTTCATCTTCAGGTACTAAAGCTCTGACAAATTTTACATGGTGTCCAAATGTGCAGCACCCAAACAATACCCGCAAGAAAGATGCCCATCTGAATTGGGCATCTTTCTGCCACAATCCTGGCATTGCTTGAAGCCAGATGTCCCTTTTTCTTTCTATGCCATGTCACAGTCACACACAGTCACACACACACACACACACACACACACACACACACACACACACACACACACACACACACACACACACACACACACACACAAACAAGCAGAAAGAGGAAGGAAATTAGAAAGGACATTTTTTTTTTTTTGGAGTGTACCAGCAATGATATACTAGAAAAACCCAAGGGTAATAAGAGAGAAAGAGAGAGGAAGAAGAAGATACCAATGATGGCATCAGGAGATTACCAACGGTAAAAGAGGAAGAGAAGGCCTGTTACCAACAATGGTAAACTAGAATTACCTTACAGTAAGAAGAGAGGTAAAATACAGTAAAAGGCAGTCAAACACTCACAAAGGATAGAGCTATTAGGAACTATACAACGAGTCCCCATTAATATTCTAAAACGTGCACACTGATTGGTCAGTGTGCACGTTGTAAATCAGAGTTATACTAATGGAAAAAGGTCCAGTCACCCGGACTTTTTCCATTAGTATAACTCTTTTTTTAAAGCAACAGAGAACGCAAGATCTCCGTTGCTTTTTACACACTGTCTCGCTATGTTAAACGAGTTTAACATAGCGAGACAGCTTTAAAAAAAGTAACGGAGATTCTCCTTTGCTTTTTTAAAGCTGTCTCGCTACGTTAAACTCCTTTAACATAGCGAGACGCTTTGTAAAAAGCAACGGAGATCTTGCTTTCTCCATTGCTTTTTTCAAAACTGTCTCGCTATGTTAAATGGGTTTAACATAGCGAGACAGCTTTAAAAAAAGCAACGGAGATTCTCCATTGCTTTTCTTAAAGCTGTCTTGCTATGTTAAACTCCTTTAACATAGCAAGACAGTTTGTTAAAAGCAACGGAGATCTTGCTTTCTCCATTGCTTTTGCCCACAGCTCTGATGTACTGCGTAAGTATATGCGTGCATAGTACATCAGAACTGCCGCAGAATACCAGACAGCTGCGGAAGGGCAGCAAGGAGGCATTATACAATGTCATTATTTAGGAAAAGTAATTATTTTTTTTCTTAAATAATGTCATTGTATAATAGCAATAACCCACTTCTGGGTGTGGGTAATGCTGGATTTACCCAAGGTTGTCTTTGGCCAGTTGGGCTTTGCCCTCGTGACCAAACCACACCAACCATGGGTAAATCCAGCATTACCCACACCCAGGTGTGGGTTACTGCTATAATAACTTTTGTCAAAAAAAACGCTCAAAAAAGTAGTAAAAGAACTAACTAAAGCACTTAGCTAAGAGTATCAGTCTGACGTGTCCAATTTTCAGAGCGGCAAACGAGATCTGAGGTAATGGGAAGAGAGGTATTGTGGGTAGAGAGCCTTAGCTAAACAGTTTTTGGCTGGCAAGAGCTATGTATAATGGCCGCGTTGGATCTGAGAGGTCGGAACCAAACCCATCAGTCAAAAATGAATGCAGACTGACAACATCAGATCTAAATCTTTCAGATCTTTGGAGCCATTGTTCATTTCTTGTGAAGATAAGGAGGAGGAAAGTACAGTTGTGCACACTTAGCATAAATGTAGATTTTTGAGTTTATTCACTGTTGCAGTCCTAACTTGTAGGATTTCCTGCCGTGAAAGCCCTTGACTGGCCCAACTAACAGAGAAAAAAAATCTCCCTCCTCCAAGGGCTGATGAATGCCCTGGCCGATGTCAGTACGTTCGAGTATATAGGGAGCCAGCCAATGTCATGATTTCAGTTTTTTCTTGCCACCCTGAAGGTAGAAGACACCCCCTCCCAAGATGGATCGTAAGGCAAAGGACCGAAAACTGAGAACCTAAGCAAGGTAAGAGGCAGAAAAGGGGGGAGTCTCGGCTTGAGAAAAAGTTTGTGCCAGACTACCTTGTAGGCTAAGGGGGAAGGAGGGAGGGAAAGAAGACTGCAACAGTGAATACACTCGAACATCTACATTTATGGTAAGTGTACAAAACTGTACTATGTTCTTCATGTTTCACTGCTACAGTCCTGACTTGTGGGATGATTCCGAAAGCTGAAAGGAGGGCAGAAGGAAGGCTAGGGAGAGGAGAGGATGGCCAGCAGAATGGCAATGGCAAATCCTGCTCTGGACCTGGAAAAGGCTGATAAGTGGTAGTGTTTGGTGAAAGTATGCTCAGATGACCAGGTAGCAGTTTCCAGAATGTCCTTGGTAGGGACTCCTTCTAGAAAGGCAGCAGAAGTAGCAGAAGCCTTGGTACAGTGAGTCCTAACAGCCTCAGGTGGTTTCTTACAATGATGGCTGTAACAAAATGACATACAGCGCAAGATCTGTTTGGAAACTGGTTTTCCTTCAGAACCGATGGCAAAGGCCAACAAAGAGTTGGTCTGATTTTCTCAAAGTTTTAGTTCTGTCAAGATAGTAACAGAGCGGCCTATGAACATCCAAGGAATGAAGGATTCTTTCCCCCTGGTTTTGAGGACTGGGAAAGAAGGAAGGCAGGTGTATGGCTCGATTCAATGTGTCCGTCACCATCTTGGGAAGGTTGTCTGGATGGAAGATGAGGAAGGGTTCCACTGCCATGAGAGCCTGCAGCTCAGAGATTCTTCCAGCAGAGGTGATAGCCAACAAAAGGGCAGTTTTCCAAGTTAGAAACTTTTAAGTCAGCAGAAGCTGCTGGTTTGAAAGGAGGCAGGGTCAGTTTTTCTAGAACAAAACTTAAGTCCCATGGAGGGATAGGTTGTCTCCTGGGAGGCCTGGTATGGATCATTCCCCTGAGAATGCCTAAGAAGGAGGTGTGAAAAAGACAGGAGAAAGAGCAGCAATGTGGGCCGAAATGGGGGAGACATACATTTTAATGAAGGAATAGGACAGGCCCTTGTCAACCAGATTAGCCAGGTAATCCAGGATGACAGAGATCTTGGCTAAAAAAGGATTGTGGCCCATTTGTTGACACCAGATGGAAAACTTTTTACACTTAGCTGAATACGATTTCCTAGAACTAGGCCGCCTGGCTTCAAGGATGTCTTGAACCTGCTTGCTTAGGGCAGGATCAGTCCAGGATGCTGTGGAACTATCAAGGCTGAAAGTTTGAGTGTCTGCAGGCTGGGATGCACATTCCTTCCCTTGAGTCAGAAAGTCCACTCTCTGAGGTAACTGCCATGAATTCTCATTGGTTAGGTGGAGTACCAGAGGATACCAGTGTTGCCTGAGCCAGTCTGAGGCTATCAGTATTGCCCTTGGCCCTCTTCCTTTAATTTTAGAAGCACACGAGGAAGTACAGATGAGGGTGGGAATGCATACATAAAAAGGTGAGTCCAAGGGAAAGAGAAGGCATCTGTCTTCCAGGCTGAGAGCAGATTGCTCCTGCAGCAAAATCTTTACAGTTGAGCATTTTTTCCTTGGTGAAGAGGTCTATCTGAGGGACTCCCCATTTCTTGGCCATGCTCAGAAATGTTTCCCGACACAGATGCCATTCATGGAGGTCCATCAGGTTTCTGCTGAGGTAATCTGCTAGGATATTTTTAACACCTGGAAAGGTATTGTGCCAAAAGGTGTAACCTCAGAGAGTGAGTGGTCTCCCAAACCTGCACTGCTAGATGGCAGAAGGGCTAGGAGTGAGTGTCTCTCTGGTTGTTTAAGTACCACATGACTGTGGTGTTTGGTTTTACTAAAAGGACTCCTGGATTCCATTTTTCTCTGAATGCTACCAGGCCTCTCTGAACTGCTATCAGCTCTTTCAAGTTTACATGTTTGTCTCTGAAATGATTTTAACATTTTCCTTAGGTTTGGAGTGTTTGAGATGAGAACCCCAGGCTGTCTCCGAGGCAACTGTGATGAGAGTTTCCTCCTGAGTACTGAACCTAAAAGGAAAGCCCTGGTTCTGAGCAAAAGCCTGTGCTCACCATGCAAATTCCTCCTCGAGACAAGGGAAAAGCTGTATCTCGGTTGAAAGTGGTTGTGTGTACTGGCACCACACATTTTTTAGGTACCACTGGAGCCTCCTCATATGTAATCTGGTCAGAGGGACGATAAAGATGCAAGATGCCATGTAGCCCAGTGCTCTGAGGAATTCCCTTGCTGACACAGATTGTCTCTGCATGATCTTTTGGAAGTAGTGAGTCAGGAAGGAGACCTTGTCTGCAGGTGAGAAGGCCTTTTGAATGGATGAGTCCAGAAGAGCCCCAGAAAGAGAATCCTGGTGGAAGGTTCTGTGTTTGACTTTTGTTGATTTATGGTGAAGCCCAGGGAGGTCAAGAGATTCTGGGTAAACACCGGATATGAGTGGAGTTTTGACAAACTAGTGGCTTGTATTAGACAATTGTCCAAGTAGGGGTAGAGTTGGACCCCTCTGGACCTGCAAAAAGGCGATAAGAGGGGCCAAGCACTTTGCAAAGTCCCTGGAAGCAGTAGACAAGCCAAAGGGTAGTGCAGAAAATTGATAGTGACTCGTACCTGCTCCGAAGCATAACAAGCTTCTATGCGATTACTCTATAGGAATGTGCAAGTAGGCATCTTTTTGATCCAGGCTGACCATGGAGGCCTGAGGAGCTATCATGGGTAAAAGCAGGAAGTGATTAAGGGTAGACAGGTCTAAAATAGGACACCAACAGCCTTCTTTTCTGGGAACCAGGAACAGCCTGGAGTAGAAACCCTTTCCCTTTTGGTGTTCTGGAACTGGTTCCACTGAGCCCTGGGAGCACATATTCTGAATTTGGGTAACGGCCTCTGTTCTTTGGTTTGGTGGAATATCTGGACAGCCTGAGTACTTTACTGGCTCTTTGAAAGTGAGTTTGTAGCCATTTGAAATAATGTTTAGGACTCACCTGTCCGAAATGATGAGGGACACATTTTCCTTGAACAGGGATAGTTTTCATCCTAGTCTTGTGGGGGGAGGAGAGGGTACAGAGATACTGAGATGGATAAGTCACTGTTGCTCTCTGCTTGGAGGTTGTGGCCTAGAACTCCCTTACCTGGAAGTGTCTGGGATCCACTGCCTGGGTCTTTGTAGCTGTTGTCTTTATATCCTTTCGAGGAGCTGGGGAAAGGGAATCAGGATTCAAAGAGGAATCCAAGAAAACATCTTCAACAACCTGTAAACCTGGAGGAATGGGAAGAGGCTTGTGCTCTGACATTTCAAGGAATTCCCTAATCCTCTTTTTGGATTGTGGGTAATCCCGGACTTCCCACTGGAGGTGCTCCCTCGTGGCATGCAGAGTTTCCCCAAAAGTAATGTCCTCAGGGGGGAAGCAAAAGTCAGGTTTTCTTCAGAATCTGACTCTTTAAAGGAAGTCAGGGAGGTTCCTTCATCAAGAACAGACTCCTCCTGGTCAGTATCTTCAGTAGATTCAAAAGGATCACAAATGACTTCAGGTGTAGGGTCCCTTTATGACTTCAGGTGTAGGGTCCCTTTTCCTTTTCCCTGGAGAAGACTCAATAGGGGCTTGTCTGGATCCGACTAGAGAAATTAAATCTTCAGATAATCAAACCAAATCTTGCTGATAACCCTGTGTGCGGGAGCCGGTAGGCCTAGCCATAGGCCCTGAGGAAATTCCCTTCTTTGGGATAGCACTAGTTTTGTGCATTGGGACATCCGCAATTCTGATACCAGTCTCTCGGGAAGAATGTGCAACTGGTGTAGACTGATGCCACAAAGGAGCATTACCACTTAAAGCACACTCACTAGAAGCTGAGGCCTGCTGATTGGCCATGGACCTAACGGACGAACCAAGTCCAAAAGCCTGTGTGGAAGTTGAGGAACCCGACGGCATGTCAGACTCTGAACAGTTCTCAACAGAGGCCTGCTCCACCACAGCAGCCGGGGAAGGGGGCTGCAAAAGTGCCTTGCCTTTTTCAGCAATCACGATACTTGGAGGACTAGTTGACGGAGAGTGATTGTCATCCAAGGCCCTAAGCTTGGGTCACTTTTCTTTATCCCTCTTGTGCTTAGGAAGCTTCACCTTGGAGTGATTGGTGAAAACCATCAGACGAGTAGAACCAGATACAAAACTAACGTACCTAGCCAAGATCTAAGCCCTATGCCTAATAGTCATAGAGTTGAAACGGGCACAGAAACAGCAGTGAGGAATGTCATAATATGGGCCTAAACAGGTGACACAAAAGGAACGGAAGTCTCGGTGTGGAATCTGCTTACCACAACAGAGACAGTTAACCTTATCTGACTTGAGTCAAACAAAGAAAAGCTTTCAGATGACTTCTCTCTGGTGCAGACTGACCACTGCACTAAAACACTGCTTCAGGCTGTGAAATCATAAAGTCAGCTCGCTCCCTATATACTCAAACGTAGTGATGTTGATCAGAACACCTGCCAGCCCTTGGAGGAGAGAGATTTTTTCTCTGGTGGTTGGGCCAGCCAAGGGCTTTCACAGCAGGAAATCCAACAAGTCAGGACTTACCATAACAGTAGATGTCCGAATGATCACTGCTACAGTAGCCACTCCCTCTTCTATCCCCCTTGTTTTTTGCAGTGTTTTTTATGCCAGGGTGTGGACATCTTTTTTTTTATTATTCCTAGCATTGTCCTTTCAGGGCTCAGCCTCCCTTCTCTCTGCCTCCCTCTCTTTGCTGTCATTAAAGCTCTAAAGGGATTTGCACTCACAGTTGTCTTTTAGTCAGCTCAGCTTGAGCTGCTTGACAGTTTAGACACATGGAAGGTGTCCTGAAGCTTTGGAAGCAGGGAACTGCTACATCCTTGGCAGGATATAACCCATATAACTAAGGCTACTGCAGCAGTGATCATTCAAGCGTCTACTGTTATGATAAATTCACCTTACACAACTGTACTTTATCTGCCCAGCAATAGACTAGCACAAGCTGACCATTCATCCTTGAAAGCCTGCAGAGGAACACACTTCTGTGGCATGAAAGCTCTTTACAGCTGGGACCCCAAACTTGTCTTTCAGTCAGCTCAGCTCGAGCTAACAGTTTGGGCATGTAGAAGGTGCCCTGAAGCTTTGGAAGCGGACCAGCTGTTATATCATATGCAGAATATAACCCATATAGCTTACACTACTGCAGCAGTCATCAATATGAAGAACATCAGCTGTATATATAGTCTACACATTAAATTATGAAAACATAATGAAAATAGATAAAATATGTCATAGTATTCAATCAAGTTGGAAAGATACTAGAATACCTAGGAAAAACTCTTGCATATGTGGGAGAAATGCAAAGTCAACATTGACAGTAACCAGAGGTCAGGACTGAACCTTGGGCCTGACAGCACTGAGGTACAAACACTATCCAGATTAAAACCTTGTTATCAAGATCCTACTGATGTGCATCTGTGATCATATCCATATAATTAAATTGTATTACTTTTAAGACAGGAATATTTTAGGCTTGTTAATTCATATCAGTTTGATGGAACTCACCGTACTGGTACCTGGTAAGTCATCATCACTTCTTCATCAGTATTTGCCATCAGTAGCCAGATAGGATCCTGAAGAACGTACTTCATAAAGGTGTCACTCTGTTTCATTTTTTTCTTCATGTTTGCCTTTGACTGAACACTTTCAAATGAGTCAATACTTCCAAAGTACTTGCTGGTGTTGCTTGGCTGGCTACTTCCTTTACGCACAAAAAGAGAATAAGATGCATTTGCAACTTGTCTACTTAAAAAATAGTATTCATGTTAACACCCTATCTAAAGAAACCTCATAGGAGGTCCATGTATGCAGATGTACATACTTCTTTTTGAAAGCACCTTTTCTCAAATACAGATAATTACAAGTATGTCTTGGCAACTAAGAAACAGTGCCATACAGGTGACACTGTAAAGCACACGAGGCATCTATTTCCTCAAAAATTACAATGGAAGTATGGCTAATAAAATGCTGAAACAATAATAATGCAGGATAGTAGAAGACAAGCACTGGACAAGTTTGCTGGGATATAACGATGTATTTTGATTAATACCCAAATTAATAACATACTTGAGTCAAACCACATATAAAAGAAAAACACATACCTCATTATTATTATTAGACCTACACAAAATTCTCACAATATATACAAATGGACTAAACGATAAATATGCAATTTCATTTTTCAAATAAAAAATATAGATATGCCCAAAAATCGCAAAATATTACGCTGTAGTCAGAAGGGAAGACTTCATCAATACAAAGCTACATGGTATTTACATTGAAATACTTACAATGGGCATATTACAACCTTAAGCTAGCAAAACAATGAAAAAGATAAGATGATGTGTTGGAGATGTAAATTGGAATTCAAAATTGACTTGAAAGCACATTGTGGATGATTGTTTTAGTACAAAATGGGAAAGGATCAACTATCTTTACAAGCTTCATTCCATGAGAAACTCCTCAATTTGTACAAATGTTAGTAACATCCCATTCTTTGACCTTTGCTCATGAGTACTAGAGGTTTTCTTTACACAGTCTGAAAGCCACCTAATAAATCTCTGTGGAAGGAGGCAATATACAAGACACAAGCCCCTTAACTTGAAGAACAGAACTTGAGCCCCAAGGTTTCAAAACTATAACAGGGGCACAGAAGGATAACATCATGTAAAATACTACTATACACAGATAAAAGAGCAGTCCTTCAAACATCTCAGACTGACACATTCCTGGAAAGAGGCAGCGAAAGAAAAGTACACCTACTAGAATATATTAAAATCAATATAAACGGTTGCCCCTAACCAGTGAGGCAACAGCAGCAGAAGGGCTCAGTACAGGCAGTGATCCACATGCCAGCAACTTAAATGACAAACAGAGGATGACTGCGGCATGCAGTAAAATGCAACTTATCACACTGCTCACTGAGAAAGACAGAAACAGAAAGCAAGACCTCATGAAGATCCAAAACAGATAATCTAGGTCATTATTCTGGCAACAAATGAATAACTTTAAAGATGCAACACAAGGACTGCATGTCTGCATGGTACTTGAAAACCTTCACGGAAATGGAAGCCTATTCTGAAAGACAGCCAATAAACTTTTAATGTCACTCCATTGTCAAGATTTAAGGTTCAGGGACTGCTGATCCATGAGGTGAACTATCCCAAGACTGCCAAATCTGAGGAGCTCTAAATGCTAAAACTGGTGTTGCCAACATAAGGATATCTGACTTGACCTCCTGAACTTTGGTTATTATTTTGCAAATCAAAAATCAGGGTGAGAACTAGTAGGTGTGTAAGTGTCCAGGGATTCCAGTCAAGTGAAGGCACCTTCAAGCAATGTTTTAGACTGCAAACAATTGAAACCCCAAAATTTAGTTTATCATTTCCCAAAAAAATCATATTATCTGCTTTGAAGTAGTACAGTGGAACCTCCCAAACCCAAACATACAACCTACACTTAACCAATGCCCCCAATAATGTCCACATAAAAATCAACAAAACAACCTGTTGTGAGAGCATTTCTTGCAGTTATGTTGTATCTCCTGTACACCCTGATGAAGGTGCCCTGCCCAAACATCCCCAATTTCCAAAAAACATTACCACTAAAGTCATACTGGCTCAAAGAAAAAGGCAAATTCAAGAAGATTTTCATAGTCATTGCACTAAGACATAGCAGGAATTTGCAATGGCTGCTCCTAAGCACAACTAAGGGGCAATTCAGAGACATCAGCTGTGCTCAGTTGCAGCTATTTGAAGGAATATGAGAAAGTAGTATGCAAGGAAATAATAATGATATGTAAATGAGGAATATGTGAAAAATCTGTGACTATGAAAATTAGGAGCCCCTTCTGCCTTTGTGCGATTCATAGTGTCTATCTTTATGGGGATGTGCTTGGTATATAGAGTTGTTATAAAAAGCGAAGTTACACCTTTTCCATCTGCTTTGCATTTATGGACACATCTATGACATTAAGAAAAAAATCCAGTAACACGCTTAGTAGACCCATACACAGTTGTGGTGAATTCATACCCTCAAATGTACAGATTTTTGTGGAATGTCCAGATTTTTGCCTCATCCTTTTGGTCTGAACCTCATAAAATCTGTGATTTTCTGGATTTTTGTGGTGAATCAGTGACAACTGAATTCACTAAATAATGACATGCATTTGAGTTTCAGACTTCATAGCTTTTAGAAAATGCATGGTAACACAAGACCTTTTACTCTAGCAGCTTTCTGTGTTTATAAGACCAATATTTAAAATTTGTCCGTATTTTTGTGGCTATGTCCCCGCATTATTTTTGGCTCTGTGCAGATGTTTTATGCTGAGAAGTTGAGAATTATGTGGTGATTCCCAGACTTAAATTTTTTGGCTTGGAGAAAGTGATAAAAATATCCAAGAGGATCTTTATGGGAAGCTGTCTCAGAAAAGCACAAATTAATCTGGAAAATAAGACAAAGGACAGACAGGTCCCCATGTCTAAATGACAGAATTTCTATTTCTAAAACTTGAAAGCTGCTAAATTATAATTATTTTTAAAGTAAGTTTATACTTTTTTAAAGAAGTATATTCAGAACAAAGTTCTGGATACTTTTTTTTTTTTTTTTTTGTTTTACTTTCTATACACGGTGGTGGTAAGCTGCAAGGTGATTGTATATTTTTAATATATGCCATTAAAACATTTATAACATGACTAAACATTAATGTTTAATATGTTTGTTTTGTATGGATATATTAAGTGGCATCGTGTGACTTATTTTGTGTGATTAGTGAAAATGTGTTCACATGGTATGAAGTATTGACAGTCCAAGTCTGATTAAGTCCTAAATGGGACAAAAAAAGCTTAATCAGATTGGTCAAACAAAATCTATTTTACAAACCACTTGGTTTGCTATTTATCTTTGTTGATACAAGACAACACTGTAATTTTTGTTTTTTATAGCCCCAAAAACTGTGAGCAAGTGCTGGCATGTAAGTTTGATGAGGAGTTTTTCCAGTTATCAGACCTATTGGATGCAGGGGAACCTCTTGACAATGACCCATGCTGCAGTATCAAGACCTTGACTGATGCATTCTACTACATGATGTGGAATTCTGAAGATGCCTGACAGCCTTTTTAGGGAATTCACAAGTGCCTGAAGGACTTTCTTGAGATACATGTAGTGTCTAGCCTACTCATTCACCACACATTCGGGCAATTCCTTGGCCACATTCACCTAGGTTTCTGCAATATGAGTCTGGAAAGTCGTTATGGGTGTGAGCACGGAGGCAGACATGGATGTGATGTGTAACCACAGTGTACATGAGAATTATCATAAACACTGCTCCTGGCCTCACGCATTCCCATGCACTGATGAAATTCCTTATATAAATTCTGCAGTACTGTAATCATCTCTATCTGGCTCTCACTGTCAGAAGATTGGGCTTGAACTACGTCACGGCACAACCGGTACTTGAAGTCATGGTCTTGTGCATTTCTGGAGCTAATTGTGAAATATGTCTTCACTTGGCACCTCTGTGTTCAGGTTTGACAGCTGGTACTCCTACCTCTCAAATGGCATTCCCCTCCCCAAAAGGTTCGAGGTGAGAAGAAGAAGTAGGTGGTATCAAGCTGGGTGGTGTTCTTCCCCACTGTAATGTCATTTCCTCATTATGCTGAATATGTAAGTGTGTATCTCTGCCTGCTATGGTGTAGGGGGCCCTTCCAGTACACTTTTCAACTGTGTGCCACTACCTTTAGGCTGTGTCACAAGTATGAGAGCTATGGCATCATTGTCAATGGCCTTTCTGCTGTCAACATCAGCCTGTTGTGCTGATGCACAGGATGTAGTTGTTTCTGGTGCTGGCTGTGTGAAAAAAATGTTAAGATGTGGTTAAAGTCACATGTGGCAGGTAAAACTAATTTTACGGATATGTAGGATGATCACACTTACCATGCACTGTCTGTAGACTCTGTACTATAGCTGACAGTGATGGCATACCTGATGATGAAACATGTAGGGGTAATATGTGCACAGGTTTTATGCCAAATACATGTTAGTCTAATGTAGTAAAATGAACTACACACTAACCTTCCACACTGCCTAACTTTGGTTATTGCAGGGGTCTGAAAGTACAGGTGTCATCATCACTTCTGTGATGACCATTTGCATCCAAGCCATCCCCCCTTATAAATGGAATGTACTCCTCATCTCATGTTGAAGGCGGTCACTCCAGTATGCTATACCTAATATGTGGCATGTATGCATTTATAAGATTGTCTAAGGCCAAACCTGAGTCTGTCAGACTGTTCTGATTAGACAATCATATGCCCCCTGCACAGTCACTACCACAGGGGACATGTATCATGTCATATAACTTTAAAATAAAGAGATATTAGTACATATTTTTGTATGACCCCCCCCCCACCAGTGCAACAGGAATTGATGTCACTATAACAGAACACCTGTGAACAAGTACAGCTGTATAAGTACACCTACCATACCAGCAGATGTTTAAATGGGTGCTGCTACAGTAGTCATATATATATCGGTTATACCCTGCTGAGGATGACATCCAGCCAACTTCTAAAGCTTCAGGGCACCTTCCATAAGCCCAAATCATCAGTCAACTCAAGCTGAGCTGACTAAAAATACAGGTTTAGATTACAAGCCCTTCAGAGTTTTCATGCTAACAGACAGAGGGAGGCGGTGCCCTGAAATGGCAATGATAGGAACAACAAAAATACATATTCACACCTTGGCATAAACAACACACCGAAAAACAACGGGGGGGGGGGTGGCTACTGTAGCAGTGGTCATTTCAACATCTAGGTTATGGTAAGTTTACTTGCACAACTGTACTATGTTCACTATATTGATGACTGCTGCAATAGCCATAGCTATATGGGTAAATTACCCTAGCTTTCTACATTTGGGAGGTGGAAGATGACGAGTCCATGAGCCCCTGGAGAATGGTCCTACCAAAGCCTGACCTACACTGGGAGAAGGAATCAAGCTTGTAGTGCTTTGTAAAAGTATGTACAGAGAACCAAAGTACTGATTATAGAATACTTCTAGAATCCCTTTCCAAAAACCCATAGAAGAAATCATGGCTCTGATAGAATGGGACTTGGCCCTGCCTAGAATAGATTTGTTGTGGTGAGTATAACAAAAATAACAGCCTCAGACAACCATTTGGAAATAGTCTGCTTTGACACAGGTTATCCCTCTTCTTACACTCACAAAAAATGAACAACTGATCTGAAAATCTGAAAGATTTTGTTCTGTCAAAATAGTACCCAAGCTGTCTGTGGACATCCAATGTATGGAGTATCCTCTCTCTCTCATTTTAGGTTCAGAATAAAAATGAGAAGATGGATAGTTTGGCTTAAAGTAAACCTGGATACCACTTTAGGCATAAAAGGAAGATTACTTCTAAAAAAGCTGTCCTTGTGGAAAATGAGATATGGCTGACTCACCATAAGAGCTTACAACTCAGATACCCTTCTTGCAGATGTCAGAGCAATCATGAAAAATGTCTTCCATGTTGTCAGCTTTTTCAAATGGAGAAAATGTTAGCTTCTCTAGCACAGAATTAAGACCTCAAGGTGAGGCCACTTGTTTTCTTGGAGGATTCTTTTGTAAACCCCTTTCAAAAACATTTTGACATGAGTGTGCACTAAAAGAAGACACACGGGCAGATATGCCGGAATGACTGACAAAAAGGCCATAGGAAAGTAATTAACACAAATACTGTAAAACTGGAGAACAACTAACCCTGAATGGGTGCTGGTTATGCTGTTTACTCTAACTAAAAAAAATGTTTCTCCTTGCTAATATAGGATTTTCTAGTAACAGACTTTCTTGCTTCCATTAGTATCTGCTGCATACCCTCAGTAAACAGGTGCCTAAAGGGAATTAAGACCTCATCATCCAGGCAGTCAACTGAAGTTGACTGGGGTCAGGGTGTATTCAAAAGCCCCTGATCTTGTCCGAGTAGATGTAGTTTGTGAGGAAGCTTGTGGTAATTGCCCCTGACCATTTCCAAATGAGAGAACCATTGTTGCCTGGGCCAGAAGGGAGTTACACAACGATCTTGGGAGGATTCCTTCTGAAACTTGAAAAGTACCTTGGATATCAACAGAAAGGGTGGAAAAGCATACAGGGATATTCCTGTCCAAGGAAAAGAAAAGTCATCTGTCTTCCAGGCTTTCTTGCATAGAGTCCTGGAGAAGAATCTTGCCAGCTGATTGTTCACAGAGGAGGCAAACAGGTCTAATTGAAGAATTACCCACAGATGGATCAAATCTTGGAAGATCCCCTGATTTAGTTTACATTCCATGAGAGTCTACCCTTGTCTTGCTCACGTCTACCACACAATTTTGCTGAGAAGAATGTAGGATGCCTGTAGAGTGAGACTGTGCTGCAAATATATCACACGCTGACATGGCCATCCTGCAAGGGGGGGTAAACCTGGATTCTCCTTGCTTGCTGATGTACCATATGACTGTGGTATTGTTTTTGTAACACCTTGAAGAGGTCTGGTGACCAAAGATAATTCAGACTTGAGTGCCTTGGCCAGGGTAAGCATCTCTTTTATATTTAGTGCTTGTATATGTCCTTGATGCCCCACACACCTTGCACTTTTATTCCTGCTGAAACTGCTGCTCAAGCAAAGTCAGAGATGTTTGTGGTGACTGACTACTTTGGAACAGGATATTTGCTGTCTCCAACAAGTGATTTCTCTTCTGGCAAAACCCAGCACAGGGATTTGAAAAGACAAGGGATGCCAATGCCAGGACCAAATGGACTCCACATGAGAAAAAACAATAGTATCCGGAGTCCTGTGGGGTTATTCCCTCTCAGTGATCGAAGTCAGAATAGAAAACCTTAGAAATATTAGTAGACATCTACTTTTCCTGTGGAAGAAAAGCTCTTTGAACGGAGGTGTCAAGCTGACACCCTGGAACACAATCCCATGTGAAAGAGTCAAAAGAATTTGAATGCTCTCTTGGAATCTCAACTTGTGTAAGAATACTCTCACCCAAATGACAGATTCCTGAAACTTTGAAAAAGACTCTGAAAGATAAACAAGATGTCTAAATATGCAAAAATGTGGATACCCTGTGGCCTGCAATGAACAATAACTGGAGCTGGACACTTTGTGAACACTCTTGGTGCAATGGATAGTCCAAATGGCAAGGCAGAGAACTGATATAAATTAATCTAAGACCTTTGAATGACTTCCTGGAATTAGCAGAACTGAACTGGCAAATTAAAACTAATGCAACAGTGAGCTCAGGACTAAACAGTGCTGTGTCCATCAGTTCTATTTTAAGATTGAAAGCACAATTTTTTCTATAAAGGTTTTAATACGTCAAACTGTTTTTAAGTGTGTTCACATGTGCATGTGAAGTTATGTATTCCTTTGTTTGTTCTTATGCAATGTATGTGTTTTAGAATAGATATTTTGTTATGCTTTTATATTATGCCTTTACATTTTATTGCACTGTTGCTTTAAGAAATTTCATTATTTGTACAGGTGATTGTTATATGTTTTATATAAAATGGATGTTGGGTAATGTGTACTCCATTCTGAGGAAGTTTCCATTAGAGAGATGAAAGCACTCAATAAACAGTATTTTTGAGTGGATCTGGACCTTGGTTCTTCTTTTTTTCTGCAGAGAACTGATAATGTGATCCAGACACAGAAAACCATAAGAAACGCCTGACGTTTGGATGAATAGGGATGTGATTACCATCGTTTATATCTAGTGTTACCAGGAAACTTGAATGAGGGAAAAGAGTTAACAAGTTGTGAAGTGGCATCATTTTGAACTTGGGCACTACCACAAACAGGTTTAGGAAAGACAGATCCAAAACTGGTCTCCAAGCACTTTGCTTTTAGTGCCAAAGAAAACAAGAACTTTGAATGAAAACCTTTCCCCACCTAAGGAGGAGGAGCTGGTTCTATCACTACTTGGGACAGAATACGATGAAGGAGAGGTAGAATATAAGAGTCTGTTCTGGTGGCTGCTGGATTACCCCTGGAAAGAAGGAATTTCTTCCCACTGCCATATGTAACTCTGATGAATGATCTACAGAACAAACTTGTCAGGAGCTATCTGTTGTCAAACAGAAAAGAGGAGATTCAGTCTTTCCTGAAGGGAAATGGGACTGCTAGGGTGAGAGGGTGGTAGAAGGTCCCTTAGACAGTCATTCTGACTTGTTGGACTGTCCCTGGTTTTGGGGAGGTTCCAAAATTCTTTTTGGAACACCCTTGCCATTTCTTCTTAAAAAAGAAGTTATGTTCTTACCATAACGTTCCATCTCAGTAGTAGACTTCATTCTTCTGCACATATGGGTATACGGATCCGATTCGGATCCGAGCCAGCAAAACTTTTCAAGCATCGGCTCCGAGCTCCAAGCCCCTCCCTTACCTATATTACATCACTTCCTCCTATCTATCCCCAGATCGAGTTTGCTGACACAAGTGGCAACATAATCACAATCCTAAACAGGAAAAACCTGAAAGTGAGGGGGAAGGATGGAGGGAAGGTGCAGAAGAATGAAGTCTACTACTCAGATGGAACGTTATGGTAAGAACATAACTTCTTTATCTGAAGTAGTTGACTTCATTCATTCTGCACATATGGGACAGAGTCCCCAGCTACTATAATTCCTGGGAGGCCCTTATGGAAGGATATTGATGAGCACCGCAGAGCCAAAGGACACTCTCCCTCTAGAAATAAGATCCAATTTATAATGAGAAATGAATGTGTGCGAATTGGCCCAAGTCACTGCCGCACAGATATCATCTAACAGAACACGTGACCAGAAAGCTGCAGAAGTGGCCATTGCTCTAGTGGAATGAGCCTTCAATACACCAGGAGGAGATAAACCTTTGTCCTTATAAACCTGTGCAATACAGAGAGTGATCCACCTTGCTAAGGACACTTTCAAAACTGCTTTGCCCAAAAATTGTTTTGAAAACGAGACAATTGATCCGACTTCCAGAAGGGTTTAGTCCTATGGAGGTAAAAACAAAGCTGTCTATAGACATCTAATAAATGAAGCTAACATTCACCTCTATTTTGGAAATTTGGGAAGAAGACTGGCAAATTTATAGACTGATTAATATTGGCTGCTGAGGACACCTTGGGAAGAAAGGAAGGGTTCACATGCAGTGAAACCCTATCCTTGTGGAAAACTAAATAGGGGGGCAAGGAGGATAAGGCCTGCAACTCTGAAACTCTCTTGGCTGATGTGATGGCGACCAAGAAGGCCGTCTTCCATGACAAAAACTTAATCGGAACTGAACCGGCTGGCTCGAAGGGGGGAGAGGTCAAAGCCTGAAGGACTAAAATCAGATCCCGGGGGGGGCACTGTTTCTTTAACTGGTGGTCACAATAAAAAAGTGCCCTTCAGAAAAGCTTTACACAATTTGGCAGAAGCCAGAGCAACCTTATTTTCACCCACATGAAAATTGGAGATGGCAGCCAGCTGAACCTTGATGGTAGAAGCACTTGCGCCTGATCGAAAAAGATCGGCCAGAAAATCCAGTACGATTGGAACAGGTGCTGTAAATGGGTTCAGATTGCGCTGAGAGGCCCAAACGCAAAAATGTCTCCACTTGCTATTGTAGAGTTTCCTAGTGGAGGCTTTAAGAGAAGTTACCAGAATATTCTTAACAGGGGACGAAAGTCTGGGAGTCCTGATGATCATGGGAACTGGAGCAGCCATGCCGTCAGCTTGAGACTATCCAGGTTAGGCAGGGGCAAGCCCGACGGGTGAGAAATCAGATCCGGGCATGGATCTAGAGTCCATGGAGGAGCCAACAGGTGAGACCATAGGAAGGGAAACCACACTTGACGAGGCCAGAAGGGAGCTATGAGAATGACTTTGCACTGCAGCCGGCAAGCTCTCTGAAGGAACTTGGGAATAAGAGGTAATGGGGGATAAGCATACAGTAGCATGGGAGGCCAAGCATGGACTAGAGCGTCCCTGGGGACATCCTCCAGAGGGGGAATCAGAACAAAGAAGTTGCTGCACTTCACGTTAGAAGGAGATGCGAAGAGATCGCAGCAAGGTTGACCCCAAACACGGAAGATCTTCTCCACCACTGATTGTTTCAGAGACCACTCGTAAGGCAGAAGGATTGCCCTGCTGAGACTGTCCGCTAGAATGTTTGAGCATCCCGGGATGTGCGTTGCTATGAGAAACCGGCTGGTTGATATGGCCCACTCCAAAACCCTCATGGCCTCGCGACAAAGGGGGTAGGATCGGGTCCCTCCCGGTTTGTTTATATACCAGACTACAGACATGTTGTCTGATTGAATGGCTACCGTCCCCGGAGGTAGGACAGGGTGAAAGGCTCTCAATGCGAAAAGCACCGCCCTCATCTCCGGGACATTGATGTGTAGCTTGGTCTCTGGAGGGGACCATGTGCCCTGGACCGTCCTTCCCAAGAAGTACTCCCCCACCCGAGCTGGGAAACGTCCGTGGTCACTGTGGCTTGAGCCGGAGGGGCTAGAAAGCTGCGCCCCACGAAAATGTCCGCTGATTGAAGCCACCACTGGAGTGACATTCTGCATGTCCGATTTATCCGGGTGTGGAAATTCATCGGAAGGTCTAGCCAGGTCCATTAAACTGCTAGATTCCACTGAAGGACTCTCATATGAAGACGTGCAAGAGGGAGGATAGAGATTGCGGTTGCCATTGAACCCAGGGCCCTGAGAACATTGGCTGCTGTGACTACCGAGTGATCCAAGATAGCCGGTACATGGAGTCTGAGAGTTTCTATCCTTTCCGGGGTGAGTCAAATCTTGTACTGAATCGAATCCAACCATGCCCCGATGAAGTCTATGATCTGAACCGGAGCCAGGTGGGACTTGTTGATATTGATCGTGATGCCTAACTTGTGAGCCAGACTGAGGAAGTAGTGTAGGGCCTGACACAAGAGACATTTGGTGGATGCAGCGAAGAGCCAGTCGTCTAGGTAGGGGAATATCTGAATGCCCTGAAGTCTCAGGTGAGCCGCTACGACCGCCATAACCTTGGTGAACACCCTGGGGGCTGTGGTAAGACCGAAGGGTAGGGCTCTGAATTGAAAGCGAATGGCCCCTAGCCGAAAGCGTAGAAACCTCCTGGAGCTCCTGTGGACCTTGATGTGATAGTAAGCGTCCTGGAGGTCTAACGAGCACATCCAGTCACATTCTCTCAGAAATGGTAGAATGGACTGTAGAGTGACCATCCGGAATTTTTGTTTCTCTACCGACAGGTTGAGGATAGACAGGTCCAGAATGGGCCTGAGGTCCCCCGTCTTCTTTGGCACTAAAAAGAACCTGGAGTAGATGCCTGATCCAGATTGATCTGGAGGGACCGGCTCGATGGCTCGTTTTTGCAGCAGCTTTGAAACCTCTAAGGCTGCAGCCTCCCTGTGAGCGGGTGGAACATCTGGAATGCGTGCTGGGGTTATGGGACATGAAATTAAGGGGACAGAATATCCTCTGGATATAATGCTTAACACCCAGCGGTCTGCAGTAATGGAATCCCTGCCGCTGGATGTAAGGAAAATCGTCCCCCGACTGCCTCCAGAGTAGAGCAGCCGGGCAACCGCTCAGGGTTGCTGTGCGGGTCTGTCAGAAAAAGGTTCCCTAGACCCGAAGTTTCTGGGACCCCCTCTGCCTCTGGGACAGCGTCGGTCTTGTCCCCCTCTGCCTCTGGGGGACGAGTATTCCTGAGTGTCACGAAAGGACTGTGATTTCCGGAACCACATCTTGTTTTGCCCCTTTTGGTTCCTGGAATAGGACCTCTGGGGGTTAGAGAAGCGGATTTCGATGGCTGACAAAGTCCTTCCATCCTTCTCACTCTGGGTTAGTGTGTCTCGTACAGTCTTCCCAAAGAGGGATGAGCCATCAAAAGGGGTGTTGATGAAAGACGCCTTAAAGGGGTCCGCAAATTGACAGCCTGATCCAGGCATGACACCTCAAGGCAACGCCTGTACCAGCAACTCTAGTGGCTCCCTCCATAGCATGAGAGAGGAGACGCATAGAGATATTTGTCATTGATTTCAGTGTAGTCATCTTCGCAGTGAAAGACTGCTTGTCCTGTTGCGACAGAGACTCTGGGGGTGACTCGGTTAGTTCCGATATAAGGTCTCACTGCAGTCGGATGACATGTGCCAAGTAATTCAACACACGAATAGAAAATGTCGCTGACGAGTACATGCGCTTCCCAAAATGATCCATCGACCTAGACTCTTTGTCCGGTGGATGAACCGAGGAACTCTCCTGTGCCAGTTCCTTCTTTGTGGCAGCTGCAACCACCAAAGCATCTACCGGGGCTCCTTTGGACCATGCCTGCCTGTCTAACGGCGGAGAAATAATTTAGGTTCATAGGTAGGTACTAGGCTATTGGCCCTAAGGCCTACATAAGCCTAGCCAAGGGTACCCTGGCTTTCGCCACCCAAGAAAATTATTTTCCTATGCCACTGTTGAGCAGAGCCACAGAAGTGATCCCCGGGGTGAATTTCCTATCTCCCATCCAATCATCAAGATTTTTCTAGAAGAGCGCTAATGTGGAGCTTTGTTTGATATAGATAGGTAGTTTGTTCCAGAGTATGGGAAGTCTCTGGGACAGGAATCTATCCCTCCAGCATGTTCTGTTTATTGTGGTGACAAGGTTTAGGTCCCTAGACCGTGTAGCTTGTAGGGATTGGGATTTCTTTAAGTGGAGCATGTCTAAAAGCTCTGGGTTTGAAATAGCTTTGTGTGTTAGGCAGAGATTGCCTCTGAGTAGGCGATATGCAACGGAGTAAAGCTGCAGTTTTTTGAGACAGTCTGCATATGGCATCTGTTTGAGGCCGGTAATCCTCTTTGTGTGGTATTTCTGTGGCCTTTCCAGTTGTTGTAGATGTCTTGTGAGGTACATACCAAAAGGGGCATTGTACTCTATAATGGGTCTAATGAGTGACGAGTAGAGGGGAACAATGACCTCTTTTTTCCTGGATGAGAAACCTTTTGTGATGAGGTGTGCCATTTAGAAGGATTTCCTGACTACTGTGGCAATGTGATTATCAAAAGAGAGACTACTGTCCACCTGTGTCCCAAGGTCTCTTATCACACTTTCAGTGTTAAGTAGACTACCGCCTATGTGGTACTTCATGGGTACTGAGTTTTTACCAAAAGGGATGACAATGCACTTTTTGGCATTGAGCTTGAGGCCATGGCTTTGACACCAGGCATCTGTCTCAGCGAGGCCCTTTTGTAGGATGTCCACATCTTTTGGAGTTTTGATTATGGCTCCTAGTTTGCAGTCATCTGCAAACATTGTTAGCCAAAGACCTTCAGAGAAGTAGATACCAAACAGGAGAGGACCCAGGACTGAACCCTTTGGTACTCCACTTGTCACTGGTCTGAAGCTGGATTTGGAGTCTGCTACTTTCACAGTGTGGGTTCTGTCAGTGAGCCAGTTTTCAACCCATCTTGTGACATAGGGATTTATATCTAGTTTAGTGAGTTTATCTATAATTCCAGAGTGGGGGATGGTGTTGAAAGCCTTGGCGAGCTCTAGATAGGCTGTGTGAACCACCTTACCCTCATCTACGGCTTTGGTGACTGCTTCAAAGAAATCTATCAGGTTTAGGAGACATGATCTGCCTTTTACAAACCCGAACTGGGTGGGGTCCTGAGTTTGGAGATTACCAATGTCATTGTTTATAAGTTCCATGATGATACATTCCATAGCCTTGCAGACCAGGATCGTTAGGCTAATGGGGTGGTAGTTTCCGGGGTCTGTGGTGGCTCCCCCTTTGTGGAGTGGGATAACTGTCGCTGTGCGCCATTCAGTGGGCACACAGCCTGAGGTGAGGCTATGACTGAACATGGTACTTAGGTGGGGTGCCAGTTCATTCTGTAGTTCATGTAGAACACAGCCTGGGATGTCGTCAGGTCCCATGGACACTGTGTTCTTGGCTTTGGATAGTGTGTTTCTTACCTGTGCAGCCGTGATTACAGGAACTTTGCATTCTTCTGGTACAGAGATGGGCCCTTTAGGAGATGACAGGGGGGTAAAGTTAGCACTGAACCTATCTGCCAGGATGTTGGCAACATCAGTTGATTCTGTATATTTAGTGCCATTGTGCTGTAACTCAGAGCAGATCTGAGTGTTGCCATTGAGATTCTTGACATAGCTATAGAATGCTTTGTGGTTGTCTTAGTCAGTGGCTATTTTGTTTTCATAACTAGCTTTGGAGGATTTTATGAGGGATCTCAGCTTCTTACTGAGGCTGGCCAGGGAGTTTCTCCAATTATGGGATTTTACTCTTTTTTGCAACAGTTTCTTTCTTCTGTTGTAGAGTTTGTTTATGGCAGGGGAACACCAGATTGGCTTCCTTTTTTTGGAGGATAGCATCTTGGTTCTGTTAGGGATTGCACGATCCATGCACTCATGTAAGTGCTTATAAAGTGCATTTGTGTAGGATTCAGCAGTCATACCTCTATTGTCCGTCAGCATGGGTGTCGTGAAGTTTGCCACTTCTTTCTTTTGTCTGGCCTTTTGGGTATATCTACTGTGTCAGGATCCTTCCATGCCCTAGTGGTGATGCGGTCCACCAAAGGGTCCACTGCAGGGGAGACCCAGGAAGTAGATGGGCCCGTGCCAAAGGCCTCCAGGAATATGGACTCATCCGCAGAGGGTTTGGGGGCTGACCAACCTCCTCTTTGGCGGAGGATCTCCATAATGTCTCCGAACGAGACGTCCTCTGAAGGTGATCTGGGGGAACTCTCTCCTTCCTCCAAGTCCGTATCAGTGATAATGGACTCAGGGGAGTCCAAATGCCTCCTCTTACACTTGCGCTTATGAGGTTCCTCTCCAGTCGGACTCTCTGGAGAGGATTCGTAAGCCTCCGGGGATTCCCTGAGGGGAACAACCTGGGGGTTGCTTTGGCACGGGCTTGTCCGGGTAATGGGAGCAGAATCCAAAATCAGAGGGGTCTGGGTAGGATCTGAGTAGGTGAGCTGTGGTCTCAACACCTGGGAGAAAACCCTTTCCACTGGCCCAAACGCCGATGGAGAGCACACCTCCGTAGAATGTAAGGAAGAGGCTCTCCCCGGCACCGAAGCAGGGACCGGAGCCGACGGAGGAGTAGTTCGGGCACAGAGGATGGGATCCAAAAGAGCGAAATCTCGACCCTCAGGTCCGACTCCCCGACCACGGCTCGGAGAGTCTCCTGGATCCGAGATTGGATCCGAGGAACTCAAGGTGACTGCCGGCATTGAGAAAACGAGAACCATCGGCGCCGACCCCACAGCTCCGAAAGGTCTCGGATCCGAGAGCCCGAAGCGTTGGGTTGGATCGGGGAAGGAGCAATAGGGTGGAACATAGTTGAAGAAGGAGGACCCTCTCCAATGGGAGAGGGCCCTGGCAAGACTCCCATCTGAATCTGGTTCTGGATGAACCTGCTCATCAGCCTGTCCATATCCAGGTCGGAGACACGTCGAGTCGACCTGGAGGAAGCGACCGACTCAGGTCTGGGCTGGATCTGAGGGGAGTGCCTCGGCTCCGGCGAGAAACGAGGAGAGCGGAGCCGAGGAGAACGAGACCTGGGTGCCTTTGAAGAGGGGCTGGAGAAAGACTTCCTGTCCGGTGATCTTTTTCTGGGCCTGTCCCTCTCCTTGTGGTGCCTCTCCTTGTCCCTTCTGTCCCTACCTCTCTGGGACGACTCAGATGAAGCAGGCCTGATGGGAGGTTGAGTCCCTGCCTGCACAGTGTCACTGGCTAGGGAAGAAACAGAGGCAGACTCTGGGGCAAAAGCAGGTAGCAGACCCTTAGCCGCAAGCTTAGACCGGCGACCCTTCAAAGCCCTAGGGTTAAAGCCTGAACAAATGTCGCAAGAAGCAGATGGATGGGCGACCCCTAAACATAGAACACACAGAGTGTGGCCATCGGCTGGTGAGAGCTTGTGACCACACTCTGTGCACTTCTTAAACAGAACCTTAGGCTGTTCAGCCATAGTAGATAACAGTAAAAACCCTAATGGCCCACTCACACACACACACTCTAACAGGGATTGGGCCTAGGCGGGAAGCCAGAAACACAAACAAAAAACACTTATAACTAACTTTTTTTTTAATACTAACACGACGATCGAACGAGAAGGGAGGAAAAAAAGGGAAAGGTATTCACACTCAACTAGCACAAAAAGACCAAAAAACCTTACCACCTTGCTTAGAGCTCAGAGACAATGATGCTGACTCATACAGCGGCAAACGAGATCTGGGGATAGATAGGAGGAAGTGATGTAATATAGGTAAGGGAGGGGCTTGGAGCTCGGAGCTTATGCTTGAAAAGTTTTGCCGGCTCGGATCCGAATTGGATCCGTATACCCATATGTGCAGAATGAATGAAGTCAACTACTTCAGATCATCTGTTTACCTGCATTTTAAGACTGTTTATTTTTTGCCAAACCTGAATGAGGAGGTTAGGTTATCAATTAGAAAGTACGGAAAATAGTGCTGAAAAATCTTAGAGATTCCCTGAATCAATTTACCTCTTTCATCACACTTTTTGATCACGTCTGTAGCAGAGGGGCCAAAACATTTTCTATCTAAAGAATTATTTAAAATCACTTTTTTACCATCATCTGGGAGATTCTGAGAATTCAGCCAGGCAAACCTCAAAACAGTACAGTGGCCATAGTCTAGAACTATCAAGAGAGTCATACACACACACTGTACACAATGAGTAGTGACTTGTACAACAGAAGACACTAAATTATTTAAAGTTGATTTTTCCTCACAAGAAGAATCAGCAGACAAAACATTCTTCATACTCTCACAAATGGAACAAATATTAACCTGTGAGCCTAACAATTAAAAATTCTTAACATCAAAATTACAAAAGCATACACTCTATTCCTCGCTTAATCAATAACCTTTCCCTCTTTATCCGAAAGAATAGGTTTGGAATTAACTTAATAGATGGCAGCATTAAGATTAACAAAAGCTATACCTGTATGGTCAGGTTTCGGAAGAGTATATAAAAATGTAAAAGCTTGTGGAATGTTATACATCCGACCTGACCTTTTTAGGGTAAACTGTTTATCAGGAAAACTGCAGGCAGTAACACACATCCTCCAAAACTGACAGAACTGGAGGAATGGTTGAAGGTTCTGGAAATTACATCTGTAACAGCTCACAGTATTTTCTGAGGGACTGAAAAAACTCAGTGTTCTCGCACTGAAAACACTGGCACATTCTGGATATAGTCTCAGAGAAAGAGACCCCCCCCCACAGGGAGAATAAGAAACTAAGCTTGCCTCTGAGACTGAAATCAGAAATCAGAGAAAATCCTATATCTGCCTCCTTTCTTCCTCC
This sequence comes from Protopterus annectens, assembly GCF_019279795.1. Taxonomy (NCBI): domain Eukaryota; kingdom Metazoa; phylum Chordata; order Ceratodontiformes; family Protopteridae; genus Protopterus; species Protopterus annectens. The sequence goes on from NC_056734.1 coordinate 130,386,082, forward strand.
TGTCCAGATTCAGAATCTTGAATCTCTTCAGGAAAAGAGGTATCCCTCTTTCTTTTAACAAAAACTACTTTACAAGAAAGATCTATAATTTGAATTAAATCCTGAGCCATACCAAGTAAACTACTGCTAAAGAAATTTGAGGATGAAAAGATGCAAATTGTTTTCTAGGTTTTTTTTTTTTGACAGGAAAAATAGGGCCAACAGTGTTATTAATGGCGACAGCAGCAGCTTTCTCAGGGATGGGCACAACATTCTAACAAAACAGGGAAGCCATTGCCAACCTAGCTAGCTAGAATTTTGTAAATAGTTCTATGTTATTTGTGAATAGTAATATGACTTGTATGCTTGTCTTACAAATGTAAGAAAGCTATATGCTATGTTAAACTGTATGTTATGTGCTCAGCTTCAAGAATGTAACCACAGTGTACCCTACTGGAAAAGAACAGAGTTAACTTGCAAACTCTAAGAAAATAAGTGATTTGTTTACGATGGTGTTTATCTCAGCTTGGAGACAGAATGTCTGCAGCTAGAAATTCTTTCTGGAAACAGAAATAATTACAGGTTTCAAAAGTAAAAGTATGCAACTGTTTACGACTTCCAGTTCCAGGTGAACTTCAAAGAGATAATTATTTCTGACACACAGGCGCTAACATTTTAAGTTTTTGTTAGCCTGGGTACTGAAGGCAGAGGTGTCAAATAGTAATGTCATCCAGCTAACCCAGCAGTCATGTGTATTATTAATTTAAGAACTCTTTCTCAGAAAAAGTCTGTGCATTTTGTATTTGTCTTTGGACCTAGAAACATCCTCTCATTCAGCACTTGCATTTGCCTGGCTCTGTAAGTAAGCCATTTAGGGCATAGTATCTCTTAGATATACATAGGAATACAGTAAAGAGTAGTTTAGATGTTTTCTGTATTTATGTGAGACAGTCCTGCAATGTTGTTTTAAAGTATTTCCTGTGATTCTGAACTCTGTTGTCACTGTGTTGAGTTAACTGATTATTGTCTTGTATTATTTATTATTAAATACATTTAAATATATTTAAACCTTTTAATTGTGGCTGGTTTGTTTAGAGATATTTAAGCTCTTCGAGAACTTGCATATGTATTTGGTGACACTGTATAGGCCACTCCTAAACAGCCTTAGTCTTAGACACACTTAGCATTTGGATAATAGTAACACTATGCAGTACAATTGGTCACCCTTTGTAAGGGCCTTATAGTAGCCGATAAGCAAGGGTGGTTGGTGGCAGGTGCTACTACCTTATAGTCTGTTTATTCGACATCTGTTTTATTGACTACATTTGGTCAACAAGTGTTAAAGATCACACAATTCTTGCGGTAGGGGAATATGCCATTTACCTGACACTGTGCAATTTTGGAGTTAGTATATATAATTAGCAGGGGGTGAGGGGAGTGCATGGGGGGCCCCCAGCAAAAACATTTTTCTGCAGTTTCTTTAACTTTAAATTTTGCATGCACCAAGATTGTTTCTTGATGCGTGTGTCTTAGGATGCTGATGGAATTGTCCATGTTTTGCGGTCTACATACGCAGGGTTGACATACGGGTGTCACAACAAAAGTGAGTGTACCCATTCACATGTATATAGTGTGTATTATGTGTGAATACACACACACACACACACACACACACACACACACACACACACACACACACACACACACACACACATACACATATACATACATATACGTATATGGGTTGCTGACTAGTTGAAAAACAACTTGTTGAACCCAGAAAAATGCAGTCACAGCTGAACAAATGGCCAGGCAGTTGATCTCTGCAAGACAGCAGTACAAAGGAGATGGAGAGATTTGCCCTTTCCCCATTGTAGTGCAATCTAGGAGTTGGTATATATAATTAACAAGGGGTGTGGGGGAACAAAGGATATGGCCCCTGCAAAAAAAAATGTTTTTTTTTTTTTAAATAGGCTGCTGATCGACAAGTTGTGTTTCATCAGTTGACTTTCAACAGACTGTACTTTCGATGAGTCATCATATTTATACATACATATATATATATATATATATATATATATATATATATATACACACACACACATTACACACACACATATATATATATATGTATAGATGTACCTGTTTATGTTGTTATGATTGTTGTAAAGAGGGTGGTATTGCTGCCATATCAGAATGATATCAAGTATTTTGTTATGAAATACTCATTGGCTGTATTTATTAAGCATTTCAGTTCAGTCACAGTTTAATGGTGGTAATAATTGTTCTGTGTTAATAGCGTAATAAAGTTTAATGCTTACTCACTGGTAAAATTTAATTTGTAATTTAACAGTTATTATCACGATGAAGCAACAGTGTGTAAACTAGTATTGGTACTTTTTCTGGTGATTTCCACTACATTTCTAAGATTCACCAATGGATGCATACACCAATGTACCATGCCCAGCTTGGCAGAGGGGGCTGTGTGTTTGTGCAGAAATAACCTTCACTGCATAACATTGATTATGACTACATCATGCAAACTGTAATGATTTAGGTCACAATGAATACCATAAAATGAATTGTGAATGACCAAAGCATAGAATTAATGTTAATTATATAATCACATGCACACCCAGCTGAACATTATTTTTATTTACTTTATTTTACATTTGTTTACCGGAAAGGTCCAACTGGATTAAAAAAACATTTTCAGTGGAGTCCCGAGGAGAAAAGTTCCACATATCGTACATACATTTTTAAAAAAGAAAACAAACATTTTAACATGAGAGGATACAGTTATAATATTTATATGCAGTAAACAATAGAGCAGTGCCACAAATAAAAAAAAATAGCACAGTATATTTGAAAAGAAAGGAAAAAAATGCAATGTTACAGATTACCAAGGGAGTGAAGACTTAGAACTAGCATGGGAAAAGAATGCTGTCTTGCTAGTAAAATAGCTAAAAAGGTGAAAGGAGAAGTAAGAGAAGTTGAAGAGAGTTAAGGCAGTTAAAGTTAACTAGATAATGCTATTGTTTAAGTATAACTGGAAAGAGAGAGTCAGGGTATGAGGTGAAGTGATAAGTTAAAGGATAGTTTAATCTGTTGGTGAGAAACGGGTGGAGGTGATCAGTCTTAACTTGGGTTTTGTGCAGCAGCATAGCCAAGTGTCTGTTAAATATCTTTTGACTGCTGATTTAAATTGATTAGAGTTAATAGTTAATCTGATAGAGTGGGGTAGAGCATTCCAGGATTTTGCTACCTGATGTGAATATAGGGAATCAGCAGCAGTATTTATTGATTTGTTAATTTGGAGTACTGACTTATTTGCTGAGTGAAGTGTGCGATTATAGATCTAGGGTTGAAGAATGTTTTGTATGGATGGAATTTTTTCACCTTGGTAGAGCAATTTATGAGCTATGATTAGCTGATTATAGACCAGTAGTTGCGGTAGTTCTAGCCAGGAAAGTTTTCTGAGAGGGTAGCAGTGATGTGTCATGTGAGGACAGTCTGCAGAAAATGTAGCTGTTTTTTTCTTATAGCAAGTGTCTAGTTTCTTTAAGTCTGTCCTTTTACGATTAGTAAAAATGGGTAAGGCATATAGGAGTGTTGACAGGAGATGGGTTTGTACTACAGCCAGTCTAGAAGTATCTGTTAGATACTTTTTATCTCTATAAAGACTGCACATTTTTTATGTATCTTTTTGATTAATTGTGATATGTGTACATCAAATCTTAGGGTGTCATTTGTTATGACATCAAGTAACTCTGTCTGTGACTCAGGTGAGATTGTTGTGTGATTACTGGCAGTAATAGAGAAGGGGAGTGTAAGAATCGAGGATCTGGAGGGATGGAAGATCATTAGTTTTGTTTTGTTTGGGTTGAGTATGAGCTGTGAGTCTGATAGCCATAGTTCAGTTTCTGAGAAGGACGGTTAGGTTAGATCTTGAAGCTGCTGGCACATATAAGTGTAGAGTCTCATGCATATTGGATCATGGTAGCTAATGCAGTGGCAGAATTGAGGTTGTTAGTTAAAATACTGAAAAGAAGTGGGGCAGAACTGATCCTTGAGGGACTCCTAATGTGACTGGAAGTAGGGGGAAGAGGGGCAAAACCATTTTACTGCTTGCTCACATTCAGTTAGATAACTGTAGAACTATACAATAGTGGTGGAACCAAAATTTAGTTTGGTGAAGACAGCCAGTAGTTTTTGGTGATTTACTGTATTGAAGGCCTTAGACATATACAGTGATATGGCTGCAGTGTGAAAGTATTGTAATTGTTACTCGTTCTTTTTGGCTTAGTTGTTGGATGGGGTGGTTATTCTTGGTTAAGGCTACTATACTTTCTGTAAAATGTTTGTTAAATTGCTCTGCAGTGGTGCCTGAAGTAGCTAATATGTTACTGTTATTAATGTCACTAATTCATTGCTCCTTACACTGCTCAGTTTGAAACCATTTGCAAGGTTAGCAACAAGTGCAGGAATGCAGCCTTCCTAAAGCTGTCTGCACTGCTACAGTAGCATACCTTTCAGAAGCAGATTAATAGGCAAACCTTCTCCACAGAAAGTGTGGTGTCTTTGAATGCATAAACTTAAGAATGTTCTGCACTGGCTATAACAATTTATTAAAGTTGAACATCAAACCCTTCTTGAAGCAAGGACGTACACCACAGTAAATTTTCCTGGTTGGATACCCTTCTCAGCTTTGCAAATGTTTTGCCACAGTTTAGTCACACATTTACACTGAATATCTTCAGAAAAATATACCAGAGTGCTTCAGAAAATGAAACATGGAAGGGCTGGGAGATGTTCACATGGCTAACTGCCCTAAAAGGTCATTTTTTTAAGTCTACCTAATAACCCAAGGTCAGTATCAAACCCTGTATCTTTTTTCTGAGACAAAGACCTTAACCATTATGCCAAACCCACTTAAAGTTGATATTAGTTATAAAATGTATTAAAAACAGAAGCTGGAAACACTGCATTGCTTTTAGCCACACTGCACACACAGATGGGATGAGTAAGCAACTTTCTTTTTTCTCCAACCTCCATACCTCTCAACCTGGAAACATCAAAAATCTGGACAAGGCCCATGAAAAATAGGTACAAATCTGTGCACTGATTAATGTAAAATGTGCATACATAATTACATAACCCCATCCACTCCAATGGAATTGTGGGATACCAACTTTCAAAAGCAAACTGAAGAACAGAAAACAAAAATATGGCACCAGAGTCCCCCTGCAGCCATTCCAATGGCTATTTCACCCCATTTACCATAAACACTAATGTGTGCATACTGCTTTACTTCTACAAAGATTATTTGGCTTTTATTTTTACATTTTATAGCACAATGCAAAAACACTAATAGATATCTGCTAAACAAAGCAATACTGTCTCACAATGAAAATAGACTTGGCATTAAAACTTCTGTGCCCTTGAAACTCACATTCATTGAAACAGCAATGAAATCCACACAACATCCAAAGAAAATGCATCTCGCCAGTGGTGGATAAAGATTACCTTTGGGCGGTTTTCAAATCATAGGCCCCTTGCACACAAAACAAGAAACATACATGTGTTCTTTGATACACCTTCCTGACTTTTTTAAATTATATTCCTTGTATAATTCGGCACACTTGTTAGACTTAAATTTAAAATGTGCTCTTATTGTTTGAACATTTTCCAGTAGGCAATTAAAACAAAATGCATGAACCAATAATGACAAAACTGCCCAATTCAGAACATTTTCATCATAAAAGTCTACTTCCACACACAATATATATACATATATATATATATACATATATATATATATATATATATATATATATATATATATACATATATATATATATACATACACACACACACACACACACACACACACACACACACACACACACACATTAGAATGACATAGACATCTAGCACAGCTTCTTGCACTTATTTTCAATTTCAGTTTTTTTTTCTGGGGGGCAAAAGGCCAAAAACCAGGGACACATTTTAAACATCGCTTGTATAAGTTTGGAAAGTTGCTAGAATAAAATGTTGTGTTAGCACCACACATTTCAGTGCCAAGTCTTGAACCCAGGACCCTGTGCACTATAGTCAGAGCAACATACTACTATGCCAAATCAGCAGTTTCCTTAAAGACAGTAAGACTGAAACTTAAATGGCTATCATTTAGTGAATTCAGTTCTCACTTGCCACCATAGCTCTCAATGTCTTAGCACAAAAAACCTGGACAAAGCCAATAATGGGGGAATACAGCCCCAAAATGGGGCCAAATTTCAAATACTGATCTTATAAATTTAGACAATTGCTAAAATTGCTAGAATAAACGGTTTTGTGTTACCACTTATTTTCAGAAGAATATGAATTCTGCAATTCAAATGTCTGTCATTATTTAGCGAGTTCAGCTCTTCAGTGATTTGCCACAAAAATCCTGAAAACCACAGATGTAATGAGGAAGAGTACAAAATATAAGGAATAAATTCACAAGTGGTGGCAGCTAGGGACTTTAAGTTCTTTTTACCTGTACCCAAGGTACAGGGTTTGAGCTTGAGTACCTCTAGCCACCAGGTGTATTCAGCTGGGGGCATTTTCTCACACACACACACACACACACACACACACACACACACACACACACACACACACACACGTGTTCAAGCAGCACCAGTGAAAATAGGCACAGATGTTTAAGCAGTACCTTAAAAGCCCCAGTTATTAAGATAAGTCCATTTCCTCCCCAAAATAAAAAGAAACTCCTTGCACTGTGCACTCTGCAGCAGTCGTTTCCTTCCCAAAATAAAAAGAAATTATAACTCCGTGCACTTTTCAGCAGTCGTTTCCCTCCATTCCTAAAATGAAACAAGCAGAAATAATTCCGTGCACTCTGCAGCAGCAGTCGTTTCCCAAAACAAGCAGAAATAAATAACTCTGTGCACTCTGCAGCAGCAGTCATTTTGCGAAACAAGCAGAAATAAATAACTCCGTGCACTCTGCAGCAGGAGTCGTTTCTCTAATGTTTCAGTGCAAGATCCATTCAAACAGCCGGAAATGGATGCAGAGCTCAATTCCGACAGGCTGACTGAGCTGACGTCATCCCGCATGTGATGACGCCAGCTCAAAAAGCGCAAAAGAAAAAAAGTTTACAAAAAGCTGGAAAAAAATTCAGAAATGAAGGGATGCCACTCGGGAATCATGGCACCCCATTATTTGGACCCCCAAACTTGGTAAAAAAAACAAAGAGAGTAATTTGGTATGGTTGGGAGGTATGCCTACCTCCATAGCCAAACAGGTGATCAGTTACAATACCAAACAGCACCTGCACAGAATAGTCAGGCTAGTGCAGCATGCTCATAAGTAAGGAAAACAGCAAATAATATCATGCAATATAAAATAATTTCCCTTAAAATACGGTATGACTGCATAACGCAGTACCAAGTTTCCTTTTCATTGATTATCACAGTCAGATCACCAGTCCACACTTAGTACATAAAAACAGACATATTAATGTAAATGTATTACACTAAACTGCTGAAGTAGAAGGAATTGTAGTATATTAATAATGACTGTTCTGGTAATGAAAGCATTACATGTAACTGATACTAATTCTTTCCATACTGTTTATAACACCTCATTTGAAAAAGAACAGCAGTTATTAATTCATACCAAAGAAAAAGAAGAAATAAATACCATCAAGTAGTAGTTGTCAGAATCCCATCAGTCCAGTACTACATGTAAAATACGTAACATTGCTTAATACCAACTTCTGATTAAATGAATAAATGGTTAACTTGCTGCTATTAAATATTAAATAAAATGCATTTTCTTCAGAACATACAAGTCCATCCATTGTCTCTCTCTCTGCTTGTTTATGTTTCTTTCCTTTCCCTTTTATGTTATTTTTTTTTCTACAAGTCCAGAAAGCCTTGGGGCAGCTCAGCTGCACACCTTCTAGGCGAGGGAATGCTTTTCACCTACCCCAGACTGCCAGGGGATCTCCACCCCGTGGGCTCTCTGGCATGAGGCAGTCTTGAACACCATGAGATTCATCGCCTGGTTAAGGCAGTAACTGAGAGGACAGTGGAGAGGCACCTGCATTCACTGCAATCTGTCCTCCAGCAAGTTCAAGACTCACCGATTCAGTTAGCTCTAACCAACCAGCTGCCAAAGGCCTCCTCTCCCACACCATCAGTGTCCCCCTTCCAGGTCCATCATGGGGGAGTAATAACTAAGGTCCTCCAGACTGGCATTTAACTTCCATAACCACATTGAAAACACCAAGAAAAAGATAAATTCTCTATTATTCTGGTCCTAGAAAACATTTAATTTTTTCTCCAGGCCAGCTAGAGCTGCAATAGCAAAAGGAGTCATCCTTGCTCAACATGAGTATGTGCTCCTCATCACAGCCAAAACTTCTAAAAATTGCACCCACTTTACAGTCCATTGAAAACAAACTCTGCTAATTTATTTACAATCCCCCCTCAGGAACACAACCCTCTCCACAGCCAAATGGTTACCAGTCTCCTACACAGCTGAGCTACTCTTAGTGTCTCTTCTTTTCAAACTACTTCAAAAAGGTGCCCTCTTGCCTCTTTCTGCCAACTTCCATAATAAAAACACCATCTATAACCCCCATAACTTCTCTCAATTAACTCCCGCATTCCAGACCCTCCAAACCAAACTGCACTGTATTGAACACTCATTTCTCCATTCTTGCATGCAAACTCTCCATCCATCCTCCTCACCTAAAAGAATCTCCTCTTTCCCCACTTTCAGAGCATAGCTCAAAAGACATATCCATCACAAATCTGATCTCAAGTATTTTTCCACTGGACACATCACCTAGGCCCCCCAACCCCCCATTACATCACTTCTACATCAGCCCTCTGCTCTAACCTGATGCTTATATCCCATATTTACTACTAAAATTAATTCCCATTTGTTTTTCTACTCTGTTAATATTTGCTCACTGTTTCAATTATCTGTGAGACTATACTTTCTGCGGTTACTCCATGTTTCTGAATGTGTTCTGTTTTTTTGTTTACTTGTTTTTGTGAATTTTGTCACCTGGGCTGTTGTCTGTACATGGTCCATACTTCTCAACTGTCCAGATTTTTGCAGAATATCCAGATTTTTTAGTCATATTTTTGGTCTGTCATAAAATTTGCAATATTCAGTGAGGACTGAAGTCACTAAATAATGACAGACAAGAGTTTCAGAATTCACAGCCTTCAGAAAATACATAATGCAAAACCTGTTATTTTAACAGCTTTCTAAGTTTACAGAAGCAATATTTAAAATCTGTCCTTATTTTTGGGCCTTTGTCTCCCTGTTATTTCTGTCTTTCTCCAGATTTCTTGAGCTGGGAGGTTGACAGGTATGAAATGGTCTACTGTGATCAATGTTATTACCTTGGTAAACAAACTAAAATAAATAATAAATCTGTTGACTTAGACTAGCTAGGAGAACCACAGTAATCTTCACCAAATTATCAATAAAGGAGTTTAAAACAAAAAGACGGCTTATTAACATGCACCTTGCTACTTCACTTACTTTTCTAAGAAATTAAAAAAAAGTTGGCTTATTAACATGCACCTTTCTACTTCATTTACTTTTCTAAGAAATACCCCTTGAAACAGAAAAAAGAGTAGAAATGCACACATTAGATTTCTGCCTCACAAAAATAAAGAGAAGATTCACTGCTCTGCTTCATGGGTGCCCAGTACATGACTTTTCTACTTGGTGATTAGCCTCTAATGCAAACACATCCATCACTGAAACTCCCCTTTCTGCAATAATTTTACAAACTTACATTACTGCAGAATCCACTTGTGGAGGTTGGCAAAAGACCTGCTAAGATGATCAGCCAATTAATTCTGGTTTGAAGGAATTCATGTGGCCTGGAGGAGAACACTCTGCCTTGGGTCTGATTCCCACACCACCACAGCTAACTTCCAAAGTGGATAACAGTGAGTCGCACCTTGTTTACTGATGTACCACATCATAGTGGTACTCCATTACCTATAGCATTCTTGAGTGTCATACTGTTTTCCACATTTATAATGCATAAATCAGGGCCATCACCTCTTTCACATTTATGAACTTTCTCATTTGTCTATGTTCTATATTTCCTGAACCTTCAGGTGTCTTTGTGTATATAGTTTCATAAGTGTTTACGAGGCTGATGACCACAAGGGTCTTTTTAACCCTAGCCATGCATCCCTAATCTCTGACAAGTTCTAGTACCCTTGATAAGTGTAAGCAAGGGCTTGAGAGATTAAACATTTATAAGCAAGGGCCTGGGAGATGAACCATTTACAGGCTGCTTGTGTCCATTAGAGATTAGAGACAAAAGTGCCAAACCAGGGATGAACTTCCTGTTCCCAATCCAACTGTCCAAGTTACATTTGAATTGGGTTAGGAAAGGACTCCGCTTCACATGGATGGGGAGCCTGTTCCAGGGAAGGGCTAGTCTGGGTATACATACCTGTCTTTCCAGCAGGTCCTATTTATATAGCAGGCAAGGTTTAAATCTTTAGAATGGGTAATTCTAGTGCTGCTTGTTTTGTGGATATGCAGAAGATCTATCAGAGTGGAGTCTGATAATGCCTTGTATGCTAGGCATAGATCTCCCCTCAAATGCCTGTAGGAAACAGAATACAGGAAAAGGGCCCTGAGGTGGTCTGCATGGGACATGTTACTTATGCCCTGTATTCCTTTAGTGAGGAACCTCTGTGGACATTCCAACTGTTGAATATGCCTGGTTAGGTACACACAATAGGGAACATTGTACTCAATGACAGGTCTGATGAATGCAGCATACAGTGGAATAATGACTTCCTTGGATCTAAATGCCGTACCTTTGTTTATAAGTTTTACAACACAAAATGATTTCCTTACTACTGTAGGCATGTGATGGTCAAAGGCTATATTACTGTCCAAGTGTGTCCCCAAGTCCCTGACTACTGGGACAACACTTAGAGGTGTGTTGTCAATATGATAGTTACCAGGGGTGGGCGACCTCCTGAAGGATACTATTATGCATTTCCTGGCATACAGTTTTAGTCCATGGTTCTGACACCAGCTGTTTGTCTGTGTCGGCCCTTCCTGGAGAACATTTATGTCAGTGGGGGATACAATGACTGCTCCTAATTTGCAATCTTCTACAAATTTATTCAGCTAGAGGCCACTGACATTGGCCTTGACTTCAGAGAAGTAAATGCCAAAAAGGAGCGGTCCCAGGACTGATCTTTGAGGGATTCTGCTTGTGACTGGCCTCTTTGTAGATGCAGACTCCACAATTCTAACTTCCTTGGTCCTGTATGTGAGCCAGCTGGCTATTCACCAGGTGATATAAGGGTTTGTACCTAACCTCTTGAATTTGTCAACAATACCCGAGTGGGTATTGTGTCAAATGCCCTGGGCCAGGTCAATGTAGGCAGTGTGAACCATTTTGCCCTCATATATTGCTTTGGTGACCTTCTCAAAGAAGCCACCAAGTTGAGTAGGTATGACATGCCCCTGACAAAACCAAATTGCTTTTGGTTCTGTGTCTGGAGATTTCCTATGTCATTATTAATCATTTCCATGATAATTCTTTCCATGGCTTTGCAATATGAGACTAGTGGGACTTATGGATCTGAGGTTTCTAGGGTCTGTAGATGATTCACCTTTGCACAGAGGAATGACTGCTGCTGTTCTTGAGATAAGAAGCCTCTCTGGAGACTAAAGTTAAACAGCAATTCCAGAGGGCCTGATAGGTCATATTTCATGCTATTTAGAAGGCTTCCTGGGTGACTGTCTGGGTCCATTTATACACTGTTCTTGGCCTTAGAGAAAGCCCATTAAGGACCTGTTCCCTAGTGATAGCAGTGAGTTATATTTGATGGTATTTCCTGAGGGAAGGTTGAGGTGAATACAGGAGTAAAGCTGAAGCTGAATTTGTCGGCCAGAAGGTTTGCTATATCTTCCCGCCCAGTACAGGTGGCTCTAGTAACAATGTGTTCTGCACAGAACTGTGTATTGCCTTTGAGATTGAAGACATAGCTAAATAATTCTGGTTGTCCTAGTCCTAGGGAGGTCAAATGTACTTCAAATTTGGCTTTGGTAGACTTTATTTGTCCTCTCAGATGTTTTAGTTTGATGAGAGTGCTTTTTTCCTGCTGGGTGCTGCACTTCCTAATTTTTGCCATGATTTTCTTCCTTTTGTAATGCTGTGATTCAACCAGGGTGGCTTGTTTTTTTGAGTTAGTTCTGTACTTCCTCCTGGTAGGGACAGCTACCTCTATACAGCTATTTAACATCCTTGTACAGGGTCTCTGTAAACAGCTAAATGTAGGCAGCAGTGTTCTCGTGGTTAATGGAGGCTCAACATTTTGCCAGGTTAGCACTTAATAGTGGGAAGTTAGCCTTAGAGTAGTTCCTGAATACTCCAGGGTTAGCTGGGGTTCCAGGTTTTATTTTTAATTCAAAGGAGACCAATCACTGGTCTGACCTTACCAGAGAAGATATTACACTAGTGAGTGTGCAGCACTCTCCCATTTTAGTGAGGGCCAGGTCTAGTATGGTTGCATCCCTGGTCAGTGTATTGACAATCTCTCCCAGGGAGTTTGTGTTTACATAATCCAGGAATCTCTGTGCCTGTGCATTTGGTGTTGTATATGATTCCCACAGTTAATAGTGAGGTAATTATAGTTGCTCATGAATATGGCACTGGGTTGGATGGTGAGTGTTTCCAATAAGTTTAAATACATGGTTTGGGTTTCCTGGGTCATAGATGGGGACCTACTGCTTGCAAGGAAGTGCTATTGGATTTTGCCTGTGGTGACTTGAACTTGGAGAAGTTTGAGTGCATTGCCCTGACTGACTAGCCTTGAGGAATATTTACTTTTGAAGTAAATCAAGACACCTCTACCTTCAGACCATGTCTGTGTAGTAGCTGGTCTAAAGGTGTGGAAGGTATTATAACCTTGCATGGTCAGTGTGCTCCTGTGGCTTTAAACCATGTCTTAGTGACCACACAGTCATCAGCACTCTCTAGGGTGCAAACAGCTTCTAGGGAGTGGATTTTTTTGTTTAGACGTCTAGTACTAAGCAGTAGCACCTTTCTATTTTCTTGGCTTTGATTTACTGTACTGGAAATACGTTCAGTTAGACACTGCCTAAAAAAGGCACTATTGGGGAGGACAATGTTTTAGCTAATATCTGAAAACCGAGAGGGAAGAAGGAGATGCCTAGGGGGAAATGGACAAAGGACATTTTGCATGGCTGGTGGGAGTAGGAGCAGGAGAACCCCCATGTGGAGCTGCACTCTGAGAAACTTCATCATCCTATCCACATCAGCTTCTGATTGACTTCTGGCAGATCTAAGAGATGATGTGGTGGATGGAGATGTGAAGTGTTTTCGTGGAGGTCCCTCCATGAAAGGAGAGGGGAAACTGTCAAGAAACTGGATCTGGCAGGAGCAGAGGGGTAAGAATCTCAGGAAATACAGGTTTCAAAATGGTCGGATCTATGATAGATGGATCCAACTTCGTATACATATTAATAGGGGGCTCTGATGAAAGAGCCGTCAAGGAAGAATGGTCACAAGACCTCTTACAGGACTCCTCTTCCTTGGAAGCTAAATCTGACTTACCCTTGTCAGACTTTTTCGTAGGGTTTGAGCCCCAGCAACTGAAGAAGTATAGGAAGAAGGCCTCTCAAGACTAATTTATTCCTCCAATCAGTTAAAGCTCTGGAGTTATAACTAGAGCAGACTGAACAATCCACATCTAAATAAGCTTAAGGAATACACTTATTCCCTGGAGCATCTGAGTTGGGAAGCTTATGCCCAAAAGTAACACTTTTTGAACCCACAGGCTTATTAGCCATGTTGTACAATGAAGACCACTATTAAAGGCTAGAAGCAGCTAAAAACACTAAAGACAGAAAAGCGTTTGTTTTTTTTTTTTAGGACAGGAAAGAAAGGAAAAGACGGTAGAAAGACAGAAAGAAAGTACCAACAGTGGTAGACAGAAGTACTCAAATGAGTAACTAAAGGGAAAGAATACCACTCCAATGAAGCTCAAGAAGTTTGCAGTATAACTTCCAATGGGTGGAGCCTAAGCCTTTTCACAGAATCAAATTATGTCCTCACATTTCAAATAAATGTTCATATTTATGGAACCATAAGGGTTTTGAAATAAGTATAAATGGCAAACCCTTTAGCACAAACTATTTGTATAGTGGCAGTATTTTTTAGGTCTTAAACCAAAGTTTATAAGTTACAGCAACCATAGTAACTATTGCATTTGTAATATTTGTAAACAACGTACAATATCTCAGCAACCACTCAAGTTACACACATGCTGTAAAAAGCATTTTATTCATCTAGCTAAGAGCTTTCATACAAGGCTGTGGGGTTCTGTCTGCATTACTTGGTAGTTGAAACAGTTAGTAAATGTAAAAATTTTATCTATATAAATTAATATCATAAAACAACAGTTAATATCGATTTACCTGCACTAGACAGACGTCAAACATTAATGTAGTTGAGTTTGCCACTGTGTAAGCTTTAAGATGCAATCTTTTAAAACCTTGCACATAGCATGGTTTTGGAATTATTGATGCAAATATGAACAAGCAATATTTGACGCCTAGACGCATCAGCAGGAGTTAACTGCAGATGCACCTAGAGGTGTCACTTGGATGTAATGAGTTAAGTGGGTCCCGAAAAAAAATGGTAGGTAAAATGGAGCAGAAACCTGCAAAAAGATTATGGCTGAGAGGTAGGAGAATTAGACAATATAATAGTAAAAAACTACAACAAACTCAAGAAAAACAGACTATAAAACTCCAAAGACTCGAGTGCAGTGGGATCCACATCTGAAGCTGAAAAGCGGCAAATGAGATCTGAGGTATGTTAGGTTGACGGGGATTATGAGTAAAAGGAGAAGCTCAAGAGTTCTAGGGTCTGATGATCTGATAGAAGCAGATGAGTCAGATCCCAGTCTTGGATAAGAACCCATCAGTTGAGGAATGAATGAAAAGGACATCAGATCCTGGATTTAAGGATTTCTGTCTCCAACAAAAGATTTGCCTTCTGACAAACAAAATCACTGAGATTTGAAAAGATAAAGGCTGTTGATGCTGGGACCAGAGAGATTTCAGATACTGCTGTATCTTTCTCATATGAAGTCTTACCAGGGGTATTATGAGAATCACTGATGCCATGAGACCCAAAATCCTGAGGTATTCCCTTGCAGTGACCGAAGTTTGAGTGCAAAACCTTAGAAACAGATCTAAATAAAGATCTATTTTTTCCTTTTTGTCTTGACATACCAGGAACATAATCTTGTGTGAAGGAGTCAATAAAGACTTTTGAATGTTCTCTTGGAATTGCAGCTTGTGTTATGAGATATCTCACCCAAGAGATAGATTCCTGACACTTTGAAAAAGATTCTGCAAAGATAAGCAAGCCATCTATATATGGAAAAATATGGATACACTGTAGCCTGCAATAAGTTATAACTGGAGATAGACACTTTGTGAACACTCTTTGTGCAGTGTATAGTCCAAAAGGAAAAGCAGATAAAAGATACCGTGATCTAGACATACAAAACCTTAAGAAACATCTGAAATCTGGATGAATAGGGATTTGATGATAAGCATCTTTTAAGACTAGTGTTACCCGGAAACTTGAAAGTGGAAGAACAGGTAATAGGCTGTGAAGGGACATCATTTTGAATTTGGGCACTTTCACAAACAAGTTTTGTTAAGAAAGATCCACAACTAGTCTCCAAGGATTTTCTTTCTTTGGCACTTGGAAGATCCTTGAATAAAAACCCTATCCCACCCAGGAAGGAGGAACTGGTTCTAACACTCCTTAGGACAGCAAATGGCAAAGAACAGTTTCAGGAGAAAAAAAAAAAGTCTGATGAGAAGGAAAACTAATCATGCCCTGGAACGGAGGATTTTCCTCCCAGTGCCATCTGTAACTTTGAGGAATGATTTTCAGAACTCATTTATCTGAAACTATATGTTGGCAAAGAAAAATATAAATTGGCCAGGGTGAGAGGGCTTCAAAGTCTGTTAAACAGTCATTCACATTTACTAGACTGATTGTCCTTGGTTTTGGGAAGTTCAAGACTTATTTTGGGAACCCCCTTGCCATTTCTTCTTAAACATATGTTTGCCTGCATTTTGCTGAAAATGTTTATTCTGCTTTTTTTTGCCAAAATTGAACGAGGAGATAAAAAAACATATGGAAAAGAAGGGCTGAAAATCTTAGATATTCCCTTGATCAGCTTGCCCCTTTCATCACATTTTTTGACCACCTCTGCACAGGGGGCAAACACTAAATCCATGCAAGGGAGAATTTAAAATTTTATTTTTTAACATTATCAGGGAGATTATGAGAATGTAGCCATGCAAACCACTTCAAAACAGTACCAGTGTCCATACTCCTTGAACAAGTATCAATAGAATCATATACACACACACTGTAAATAATGAATAACAGAATAAACCAAGTTACTTGAAGCTGATTTTTCCTTACAAGAGGAAACTGCAGATAAAACATTCCTCATACTTTCACAATTTGCCAGAACAAACTTTTAACATATGAGCCTGACAATTCATAATTCTGAAAATCAAAGTTGCAGAATTATACATTTTTTCCCATACCTATCAATAATTTTCCCATAATTTTCAGAAAGAGTATGTTTCGAATTAACTAAGTGCTTTGCAGCAGTGCAGCAGTGGGATCAATTAAAGCTATAGCTCCTGGGTCAGCTTTGGGAATAGCACATAAAAGTGTAGACTGAGAAACTGTATATATCCTATTTGCGTTTTTAGGAGCAGCTGGCTGACTATCAGGAAAACTGCAGGTAATAACATACACATCCACTAATGCAAACAGAACAGGAGGCATGGGTGCAGGTTCTGGAAAATCCCTCTGTAGCAACTCATGGTATTTTCTGAGGGTCTGGGGAACTTAAAAGTGTTCCTACACTGAAAACACTGGCACATTCCAGCAACAGTCTCTGAGAAAGAGAACCCCCGGCAAGAAGAATCAGAAAAAGAGCTCTCCTCTGAGTCATGAATCAGAAATCTGAGGGGGAAAAAGTCTGTATCTGATCCCTGCATCTTCCTATTCAAATTCAGAAATCTGATTCTCTTCAGAAAGAGAAATCCCTGTTCGTTCTACTATAAAATAGTTTACAAGCAGGATCAATGGCCTGAATTAAAGCCTGAGCCAGACCCAGTAAACTACTCCTATCCAAAGAAAATTGAGGGGAGTAGATATATTCTTGGTTTTCTGTTTTTTTTTTTTTTTTTGGACAGGAAAAATGGGCCAACTGTGCTACTAATGGCAGCAGCAGCTTCCACAGGGTTGGGTGTAGTATTTTGACACAACAGGGAAACCTTTCCTGTTCCCTCTCCAAGGACCGACAACAGTGGCTCTCCCTTCCTCACTTAGGGGACCCTAACAGCCACAGAGGACATGGTACTCACCCAGTCCTTACTGGCTGTAGGTACACCAGAGGGATCAGTTCAAGTTGAGTGGTTTGAGGTACAACAAATGGCCACAGCAGAGTCATCCACCTGCAGCTAAGGCAAACTGGTAGCCTGCTGTGGTGGCAAAGTCTGTTTAATTGTTTCTTTTTGTGGCTGGAAGAAGGATGGACCATGGGACTGGTAGTCTGTTTCATGGTCAAGCCAAAAATGGTGCCAATGCCATGGGGAAGACAAGCAGCAATTGACAATAAACACTACCAGTCCACAAACATTACTTTTTTAAAGTAAAAAGCACTTTAAAATGTCAAGCCAGATCCACAAAAGTAAAATAAACACAATTTTTCCACAGAAAAAAATGTCTTCAGTTACCTTTACACCACTTTTAAACAGAGTGCTCAATTTTTCTGAAAGTTTAAAAGCTACAGTCTTGAGACAGTCTGTTAAAACAATACTCCTAACTTTAAAATAACTTTCTTGAAAAGTAAAGTAATAAAACATCAACAAAATTAAGAAAATGCAAGTTTTTTCTCCAAAGAGAAAGTGCAGTTACGTAAAATCTTACCATAACAGTAGAAGCCCTTCTCTTCACTGTTGAAGTATTCCTTACATGAGGGGATCTCCTGCCAAGGATAGCCCAACGTCCCAGCCAGTATATACCATAGCCTTTAACGTTTACAGGTATGGTACATCACACCTATGCTCCCTGCACAAACTGTAGGACATAAAGCTGACATACAGATGCACATACCTCAGAAATGAAAAGCTCTAGCAGGAACATGTCTCAAAGGACCAGGAGGGACATGTGCATCTAAAAGGAGGAAAAAGAAAAGAATCCCTGGAAAACAGGTCAAGAGGTCAACAGGCAGAGCAGAGGGTGTAGGAGGGAGCAAGCAAATACTGCAACAGTGAAGAGAAGTACATGCACTGTTATGGTAAAATTTGACACAGCTGTACTATGTCCTTCCATATCACTGTTGCACTACTCCTTACATAAGGGAGAATACAAACACTGAAGAGGAAACCTGGGAGCAGGAAGGCACTGAAAAGCCCTCAATAAACTCATGCAGGACAGCTCTGGCAAAGCCAGCTCTTGCTCTAGAAATAACATCCAACTTGTAATGCTTAGTGAAGGTACAGACATAAGACCACATAGCAGCCTCAAGGATAGGAGTGGTATCCAGTCCTTCGAAAAAGGCATCAGAAGCATCAACAGCTCTGTCAGAATGAGCCTTTACAGAAGATGAAAGGGATTTACCAAGACAGGAATAACAAAAGGAAATGGCCATAGAAATCCAGGAAGAAATGATTTGTTTAGAAACTGCCAAACTCAAAGACCTGTGATGAAAAGAAACAAAATGTTGCACAGATTTGAGAACAGTCTTAGTTTTACCCAAATAATTTCTGCGCCGTCTATTCAAATCCCAGGTGTGAAGAACCTTCTCATTGTCAGACTAAGAAGAAGGAAAAAAGAAAGGGAAATTAATATACTGATTAAGAGACAATTCATCACTGATCACCTTGGGCATAAAAGAAAGATTAGTATTGAAGAGACACCCTGTCCCTACGAAAAACTAAAAAGGGAGGAAGAGCTATGAGTGTCTGAAGCTCAGATACTCTGTTAGCTGAAATAAGAGCCAAAAGAACAGTATTCCAAGTACAATGTTACAAGGAAGCTAAAGCAGCAGGCTCAAAAGGAGCCTGGATCAATTTTTCAAGAACAAAACTGAGGTCTCAGGAAGGCATAATAGGCTTTCCGGGAGGTCTTAAAAAGAAGGATGCCTTTAGGAAATTGTTTGACCTCAAACTTAGAGGCCAGAGGAGGAGTTCAGGGCAGACAAGCAGAAATTGCTGACAGGACAGCTTTGATTGAAGAATATGCAACCCAGCATGGAACAGATCACACGAATAAGATAGAACCAGGGGAATCTGCACAGAAAAGGGATACTGATTATGAGAGAATCACCAGACAGAAAATCTTCCATTTGGACAAATACGATTTCCTGGTAGTAGGTCTCCTGGCCTCCTGCAGAACCCAAAGCACATCCTCAGGGAAGAGGTGCCTAAAAGGGATTAAAACCCTATCACCCCCAGTGTCAATTGAAGAGCAGACAAGTGAAAATGGATGAGACCCCTTGTCTTGTATAAGAAGGTCCACATGGTGAGGTAACTTATGGTGACTGTTCCTGGCCAAGTATAAAAGAAGGGGGAACCAATGCTGTCAGGGCCAAAAGGGAATCACCAGCAAGATTTTGGGGGAATCTTGCCTGATCCTGTGCAGGACCCCTGGAAGCAGAGGAAAGGGAGGAAAGGCATAGAGAAACATTCCATTCCAAGGAAAAGACAAGGCCATCCACCTTCCAAGACAGAGGACATGGGACTCTGGAACAGAAGAGAGGAAGTTGTCTGTTCAGAAGGAAGGAAAAAAGATCTACTTGAGGTATACCCCACTGATGGATGATGTCCAGATACAAGTCTCTGTGAAGCATCCATCCATGAGCCTATGTGCTGGACCTGGCCAAAGAAATCTGCCACTATATTCTGCTCTGAGGGAATGTAAATAGCTTAAAGAGTCACTTGATACTAGACAGATTAATCCCAGACCTGAAGAGCAAGCCTGCAAAGAAGGCAGGACTGTGTACCCCCTTGCTTGTTGGAATACCAAGTCACTTTGATATTGTCTGAGAAAACTGAGGGGACTCTAGAGAAACAGAGTATGAAAGGCTTGAAGAGCTAGAACCCTCATCTCCTTTATGCTGATGTGGTCTGACCTCTGACAAAGTGATCAGAGACCCTGGACCCTGAGAGAACCGAAAGAAGCTCTGCATCCACTTTCTGAGGCAATCGAAAAGATCTCAAGTCGGGAATGGAGGTTGGAAAGGAAACCCCTGACTGAGAGAAAGTTGATGAATCTACCACTGAAGTTCAAGCTTTAGACAAGGAAGGAAGGGAACTAGGAAATTCAGGGGATGACAGTGTTGAAGCCACGCAATGACTTCAGGTAACACTGAAGCTCTGTCATATGGTGCCTAGCCAGAGGCAGCACAGAAATGGTCAATGCTATAAACCAGAGGACCCTGAGAAAGTACCTGGCTGTGACTGAAGACAAAGAAAGAGGAGACTGGAAAAAAAAACAGAGTGAAAGCATTGGGGAAGGCAGGGATGCCAGCATGGCAATGGTCTGGATTCTACAACCAAGACAAACATGATCCTGAGAAGGAACCAAGACTGATTTTTTAAAGTTTTTGGTGAATCCCTGACTCTGTAGCAAGGAAACAGTAAACTGGAGGTCTTGAAGTAGAACTTCATGGGATGAGGCCTGAATAAGCAGATTGTCCAAATAAGGAAAGATCTGAACCGCTCTCATCCTGCAAAAGGCAATATCAGAAGCAAGGCATTTGGTGAATACCCTTGGGGCAGCAGAGTGGCCAAAGCGCAAAGCACAAAACTGGCTGAAAAGGGGATGGATGATGATGTGAAGGTAGGCATCCTTGAGATCCAGATAGATCAAAAATGCCCGGGGAAGAAGAAGACGAGAGAACAAAATATGAAGGGACAATATCCAAAAAGAGGGGACTTTTAGAAAGGTGTTGAGCTGATAAAGGTCCAGAATTGGTTTCCAGGTGTCCTTTTTCCTGGGAACCAGAAACATTCTAGAATAAAAACTCTTCCCTTTCTGGGTAGGGGGCACAACCTGAAAGGTGCCTGGACCAAAAGAGTATGAAGCACCTCTGGAAAGATAGGAAGCTGTTTTCGAGGAGGTTGAAGGATGCCCAGAAAGAGAGGAAGAGATTTCCACACCATGAAATACCCCTGGTGCATGATGGACAGAACTCAAGAGTCTTGTGTGATCCTTAACCAATTTGGAAGGGATAGGGAAAGATGAAGGGACAAGGAAACCTGGCCACGGGAAAAAGGAAGCAGACTGTCAGATAGAACCCAGTTTATCCTGAAAAGGACGTTTAAAAAAATATGGGTCTCAGTAGAATCAGCAGGAGGTACATGTCTAAAACCCTTTTTACCCTTGGATGGAGGGCAAGACTGTCTGGGAACAAAAGCAGATTTTGAAGGTAACTCCTCTGAAACTTAGGGTAGGAGAAACAAAAATATGTTTCACCTCCTACAAGGTCATGCCATTACCTTGAAGGGATTTAAGAAGTTCATCAGAAGCAGAGCCAAAAAATTGTTTTTATCTACAGGAGGATCCAACAATTTGGTTTTAATGTCATCAGGCAAAACCTGAAGACGAAACCAAGAGTAACGCCTTAGAACAGGGTCAAATGCAGCAGCCCCAGAAGGGGCATCAGCTGCATCATAAGTGCACTTAGAGTGACGAGCCACTTGAGAAGCAGAACCTAACAAGAAAGGGACAAAAACCTTCCCTTCAGAGTCAGGAAGGTCAGAAACAGCTTCAGAAAACTGAGAAAGAAGGTCTAAAACATATCTAGGCATATGGGTCTGATAATTAACAGCTCTAAAAGCCAGGGTGGCAGCAGTATAAATCTTTTGCTCAGCTGTTTCATAGCCCTACTATCCTTGTCAGAAGGAAGCAACTTAGTAGAACACATCAACTTGGAGGGTTTGTCAGAGGAGACAGATACCACAGAAGGATCAGTAGGAGGACATTTGTAAAGAAATTTACAATCATCAGACACCTTGTAAAATCTGTCGGGTTTCTTGGGAGCTGGAGGCTGAGAATAAGGGTCTACAGAAGCTGCTTAAAAGGTATACAGGAGGGCAGCCAGAACTGGAGGAACAGCAGAAGGTTTGGGAGACTCCATCTAGAGGAGTTCATTTCTGTGGGACCCTTGCAAACGCTCTTCAAGCTTAGTAGGAATCTCCTCCCGTACTAAAATCTGAGGAATCTCTCTCGGTCTCTCTGATATAATCAACCAAGGTTCATCCTCAACATCTGCAGAAGATGTCTGAAAAGCCTCAAATGATGTGCGAGAAGTCAGATCCATGCCAGCCTCCGACAGGGTTGCAGCAGAGGAATCCAAAGCAACAACTGGATGATTCTTCAGGCTTTCACTAGCCTTGAAAAGATGTCTGGGGGAGGCTAAACAGCAGCAGTATCAGACCTGAGTTTTTTTGGTCTTTTTCATGGCCAGTGGATTAGCCTCCAAACAGGAAGACTCTGCCATAGCACCTTGTGCCAACAACTGTAGATGCTGGTTTTC
Organism: Protopterus annectens; assembly: GCF_019279795.1. Taxonomy (NCBI): domain Eukaryota; kingdom Metazoa; phylum Chordata; order Ceratodontiformes; family Protopteridae; genus Protopterus; species Protopterus annectens. Next base: position 130,408,755 of record NC_056734.1, read on the forward strand.
CAGGTAAACAGAGAATGACGCGAGGCAACTACATAGGTTCTTAGGGAAAAATGCTTGGCAGATAAACCACTACGTACAGTTGTGAGAAGCACCCAAACAGAAGAGACATTATTTGTGATGATCTTTATGGGGACTCTGCCTCCCACAATAAAAAAACAAGAAAGGACTAACCAACACGGCTTAAAAACAAACAGAACTCTCACACTGACATTTTCTCTTTCTGGATGATATGTAAACCAACGGCACTAAAATAAAGCACAAGATAAGGAAGAACCTCAATTGGGTACTTATCTGAAAATGGCTCAGTAACCAGCACAGAAGAAGGCCATTCAGACTGACATTCAATTATCGTGTTTGGACTGATGGCAAAGAAGTTCTGAGGTGTGTGAATCTGTATGTCACCTTTAAGCCCTACACCGTGCATGACAAGTGTATGTGTGACGTATGGTGCCTGTAAACACTACAGCCTTTGGTATACAGGCTGGACACATTGAGCTATACTTGGCAGGAGATCCCTTAGGAAAGGAATATTGAAACAGTGCTATGGAAGGACATCCTATATACCTAGCAAAGAATATCACAAGCAGACTGTTGATCCTCAAAAGCCTCAGACGAATGTACGCTTCAGCGGCACTAAAGCTCTGAAAGGCTTCACATCCAGCCTTCTCTTTTAGTCCATCATCCCCAACCACCGGGCTGTGGATCATTTGATACTGGGCCACCAGGCATGGAGTGAAATGAAAATGTGAATGCGTGTATGTATGTGCATGAGTGTGTATGTGTTTGCATGTAGGAGTGAATGCAAGCATGAAAGCAGAATGTATGTGTGTGCGAAAGAAGAGACTGTGCATGAGAGAGAGTGAGTAGTGAGATTGATGAAGCTGTTATTTTACACTCGCTAAACAGCGCTTTTGCTACTTAGTGAGTGTAAAATAAAATAAAAGTCAAGGAAACTGAAAAAACTGTGTATGTTTCTGTCTGCTTGTGTGAGTGAATGGTGCATGAAAGTAGGAGTCCACGTGTGTATGTGCGCATGTGTGTATGTTTCTGCCTGTCTGTATTTGTGAGTGACTGCATGCATGAAAGCAAAACAGACTGTGTGTGTGAGAGATCGAGAAAGAGAGAGAACGATCTTGTGTGAGTGAATGGGTGTATGAATGCAAAAGAGACTGTGTGTGTGTGTGTGTGTGTGTGTGTGTGTGTGTGTGTGTGTGTGTGTGTGTGTGTGAGAGAGAGACAGAGAGTGAGCGAAGAATGAGAATGATCCCTGGCAGCAGCAGCAATGAGGTTAGCGTACCTCTCGACCATACCACTCAGCCTCTTGCACAATAAATCTGTACAGAGCCACAAATAATAGGGACAGATTTTAAATATTACTTTTATAATCATATAAGGTTGGCATTAGGTTTACATGCCTATTGACTATACCACTCAACCTGTCCCACAATAAATCTGGATACATACCTCTCAACCTTAGAGCAAGAAATCTGGACAAATCCAAAAATAATGGGAGGGACAAAGGCCCAAAAATAGGGACACTTAAGTACTGCTCTTACAAACTTAGAAAGTAGATGGAAATGCAGGTTACACATTAGCATGTATTTTCTGAAGGGTATGAATTCTGAAGCTCAACTGTCGGTCATTATTTTCTGACTTCAACCCTCAATAATCTGCTAATGATTTGCCAGAAAACAACAATTTTATGAGGAACAGACCAAAAATATGAGGTAGAAATCTGGACATTCTGAGAAAATATGTACAGTTAAGAGGTATGCAGGACAGAGCCAAATAATAGGGACAGATTTTAAATATTGCTCTTATAAACTTAGAATGTCAATAAGGTTGCCATTACATATGTCTCTCGACCACAGTAGATCAGTCTTATGCTGTTAAGCAGAATGTACACTTTTATTTATTTATTTTTTTTGGTAATTATTGCCAATCCTCTTTTTATTGTACTTTGCAGCTTTTCTCCCCGGGTCTCGGCTGAAAATGGACTTCTAGTCCAGTAGGGCCTCCCCGGTAAATGTCAAATAAATATTATGCACTTTATTATGTTCGCGCAATGACCGGTCCGTGGAAAATTTTCTTACACGAAATTGGTCCTTGGTGCAAAAAAGGTTGGAGACCACTGTTTTCATCAACTCATCGAGAGATACCTGAAACTTTGGGCAAGTGGAAGGTGCCCTGAAGCTTTGGATGCTAGCATGGCTGTGACACCCTTGGCAACATAAATGGTAGGAGAGGTTGTTTAATGCTTTAATGGCTTTAAAACCTCAAGGGGTCTCTATGCCTGCCCCTCCCTGGTCATTAGCTTCTGTTAAGAGACCTAGGGAGCAAGAGTCTTCTGATAAGGATCTGGATTTTGGAGAAGAGTCCTTAGCATTCTGCAGCAGTGATCAACAACATGAACACATGAACATCACTTAACTGCGTACTTAACTGAGTACATAACTTAAAAACATCATCACTCAAAACCGGAAGCAGGCAAAAACACTATGGGAACATGGATTACTCTAAGATTCCTAGACATGGGGAGAAGATAGCAAATACTGACTAGAATTAGGAAAGCAGAGAAGGGAAAAAATAAGTGTTAGAATACTACAAGAGTGAAAATCACACCAGGTGGATGGAGACGGTAAATCCAAAGGGAAAACAAAGGAGGGAGAGAGACAGTAGAAAATGAATGCATGTGGCTATCACTGTAAAGTTACAGGGTTAATATCTACCTGGCACCCTCTGTGGATGTCTGGGAACTGACATCCAGCTATAGTGGAAAATTAGATAAGGCTGACTCACTATAAGAGCTTGCAATTCAGATACTTGTTGCAGAGGCTGGGACATTGTTTTTCATGTTAAGAACCTCAAGTCAGCCTGATGAACTGTCTCAAATTGAGCAACAGCTAGTTTTTCTAACACAAAATTAAGATCCCAACTTGTTTTCTAGACTTTGTATGCAAAAAACCTTTCAAAAACATTTTTACATGAAACTGTATTGAAAGAGGGGGAATCCATGGGAAGACGTACTGAAATGAACATTGACTGAGGAGTAAGAGAGGACAGGGGATAGTAACTCATACAAATAATGCAGAACCAGAAAAAAATAGCCCTGAATGGGTGCTGGTTCTTTTCTTGACACCAACTAGAAAACACACTCCACTTACTAATGTCTTAGTGGCAGTGTTTTCTTGCCTCCTTTAATACCTCTTGCACATCTTCAGAAAAAGGGTGTGAAAAAGGTACCTGTCATCTAAGCAGTTAGTTGTAGTTTTTGTTGTTTGTGGTCAGGCTGCATCAAACACTTCATGTTTTCTGTGACTAGATTCAGTTAGGAAGACAGTTATGGTAACTGCTCTTGGCTATTTCCAAAAGAAGGGAAAAACCACTGTTGCTTGGGCCAGAAGTGAATCACAATGAGGGAGTCCTTCTTAATCTTCAAAATGACCCTGGATAGTAGTGGAAAGGGTGGAAAAGCATAGTGGAACATTCCTGATCATGGAAAAGGAAATAATTTGTCTTCTATACCTTCTTGCATAGTGCCTTGGAGCAGAATTATGCCAACTGACTGTTGTGAGTTTGTGCAAAAAATAAATCTGAGGTGCTCCCCACAGTTAAATCAATACCTAGAAGACTCCCCCAATCCAATTTCCATTCGTAAGGATCTGTCCTCATTCTGCTCCGATTGCCTGTCACATAACTTTGTTCAGATGGTATGCAAGATGCATATAGAGTGATTGTGCTGAAAGCTGTATCCAAGTTTACCACAGCTAATCTGCACAGAAAGTAAGATCTAGTTCTCCTTTACTTGTTTATGTAATAAATCTCTGTGGTGTTCTCTGTAAACAGTTTTAGAGATCCTGTGGACCATAGATAACTGAGAAAGTTGAAAACATAAGTACCAATATCCCTTTTATGTTTGTGTTTTGGTCTGTCTTTTCTGTTCCAAAGACTCTCCACTTTTATCTCCTTTGCCACTGCTCCCTAAGCAAAGTCTGAGGAATATGTTGCAAACTGTGCTAGAGATGAGGAGGACAATGGAAGACCTGGACTCTGAGAAATTCAGCATCTTCTCAAAGAAATCCCTTTTCACAACCCAAAGACCAGTATCTGAAATGTAATGAAATGTTGATGCTGGGATCATACAAATTTCATGTAACACTGGCTTTTTCTCATGTGGTGTCTTGCAAGAGGTATCATGAAAATCCTAGATGCCATTAGACCCAAATCCTGAGGAATTCTCTTGGTGAGATGGTAGTCTGAATGGAAAAACTCAGGAATAGATCTTGATGCAGATCTTTTTTTTTTGGACTGTTTAAATAACAGCACAGCACCCATTTCATTGTCTTCTGGCATTAAACTACAAACTCCTAAGAAGGTTAGGAGGCAGAGTTGACTAATTGTGTCTGGCATTTACCCTATTTAAGCCATTTATTAAAAGGGGAACAGCTCTGAACCTGCGGTCTTCTAGCAACCACCTTAACCCACCATCTGCCCTGCAAGTATAGGTTTCCCAATTGTATTATACTTTGTTTAAAGATGAAATACCTGCAACTAACCAACTTTTCTTGTAACCAGTGGCACGCACGCATACTCCTTGGGTCATCTTCTCGGTTTTTACCCACCAAAATAGGTCTCACTCTTCCCATAGTGTTATAGGACAGTTCCCATTGTAAAACAGTTGCTAGTCTTCCCTGATAACAGCTTGCCAGATACACGTGAAGCTTTCCAGGCTAGGAGGAATCTAAAGAGTCCAGCACAATTCCTAGCCAGTACCATACTACAAAAGGACTTGCTGGGTAGCTGTAAGACAACAAAGCAGCATTTATATCATTCTGACCCATTTTTCAGCTCTCACAAAACCCCCTTCAAACTTTAGCCCTGTTAGCAAATTTACCTATCAGCCTCAAACTAGAATAGTACCAACCTGAAGCAAGGCTTATCCTGCAAGCTTTCTACTATTTTAGATCGTCTTTTTAAGGCAAAGGCTAAAGTGCTCAGCTCAACCCACTATGCTTGGGCTCACTTCACTCCTCTACCCTACCCCCATTCCCACCCATCACCAAATTCTTCAGACTTTAGCTATATTACCAATCCCATTACCCATATCCACCTATCCACATCTACTCTTCTCCTTTCCACTTCCCTCCCCTCAGCCCCACCCCCTTCACCTCACGCTCTGCAAATCCATCCCAAACCCTCTGCCCTCCACCTCTCCACATCCTCTCAGCTCTTCTACCCCACCTATTACTTACCATGCACTACCACAACTGCATAACATCTAATATTCTTGTACTACTTTCTATCTCACCACCAACATTACCTCAATACACAGTTACCACATAACATACATCCATTCTCCAACACTTCCAATAACTACTTCTAACCCAGTATCCCACTCCTTCTCTGATATCTGCCCACAACTATATAACAAAACTCTACATACCTAGATGTCTCCTTCAAGCTCCTAAAACCCTTCTGTCCAACTTCCCAGGCTCACCCTCCTCCTAGATCAACTATTAAACTAAAACATCTGACATTACCCTCTATCACTAAAATTAAACTGCGTGTTGACATCCAGCCTAACCTGGGTCCCAAATACAACCCCACACCTCTACAAACCTCATTCAACTTTTCTCTTTGCCTCAAAAACACCCAGCCCTACCCCCCCACTCAAAAAATCATCCATCTCAGACCTACTACTCACCAATTATAACCTTTGTAGTATAGGTAAAGCTACCCAAATTCCAAGCCACCTTAGCCACCTATGCCCATGACATAGTAGTTATAACTGAAACTGGTTAAAAACCCATATTAGGGTCAATGAGTTTACCCCAAATGGCTATAACATTATCACACTAAACATATTAAAAAAAGAGATTGTGGTGTAGCTGTACTATTTAAGGATAACCTTAAAATTGAATAACTCCAATGCTCCCCACCTGACCTAGACAACACCAAGATTCTAAATACACATCTGGAAATAAATCCTAATAAAACAATTGTCATCACAGCTGCCTCTCACCAGGAAACACCCTACCCACCATTGAAAGTCTCCTATCATGGGCATCCCTTAACTTCAAACAAGAAACAATTATTCTTGGTGATTTCAACCTCAGTTGGCAAACCTGTACATCCAATAACCCTTCGAATTTCCTCAATCTCTACAACTTCACTCAGACCATAAATTGTCCAACTCGCATTGACAAACACACCAACAGACAGTCTACATTAGACTGGATACTAACCACAAATCCCAACCTAAATTACATATCAGGCTGCTTACCAGACTCACTCGGTGATCACACCCCTACCTTCCTTTACAGAAAGCATGTACACACACAGTCTTGCACCTCCTAGAAATACATCTGTTGCAAATGCTTCTTGCCCTCAATTTTTAACCATATCCTACAACAATTTGATTGGACACCCCTAAAATATCTTCAGCTAGACCTAGAAGTACAATTCTTCAACACTACCTTCCTTGACATACTCAACAATCTTGCCCCAATTAGAAAAATATGCTCCAAATCCAAGCCTCTACCTTGGTTAACAAGAAACCAAACTTTTACTCAAAGAGATAGGGCCTGGTCTGATTACCATACCACCAAAAACATAATTAACCTAGCTACCTATAAACAATTAAGGAATCTAGCTTAAAAAAAAAAATCAAAGTAGACAAGCAAGTGTACTTCTAATCCTGTCAACAAAAACACCATAAAACCCCTTGTAAATTCTGGGATAATATAAACTATCTCCTAAGCCCTGGCCACTCATCTCCTCCAACCCCAGTAACCATTAACAACACCGATCCCACTGCAACCCAAATTAACTCTCACTTCATTCATTCCATAACCTCCCTACTAGGCAATCAACTGAATACACCTCTCACACTCCCTGCCACTTCCCCTGATATTACTAACCCCTTCTGCTTTTCCCCCATTCAAACAACCTTCATAAAATCTCTCCTAGCCAAGCTTAAACCCTGCTGTCTGGCTGCTGACCAGTCCATAAACGAATTTCTGAAATGTGCAGCCCCATCCATTGCTTGCCCCATATCTATCTTGATCAATCGCTTGGTCTCTGAACACTATGCGCCAACTCTCTGGAAAATGTTGCATGTTATCCCACTCCACAAGGGAGATCCCTCCAAAGAACTATCCAACTTCTGCCCCATTGCCATCCTATCCTCCCTAGCTAAAATCTTGAAAAATGCATCTACAAACAACTGCACAACCATCTACTCTCTAACAATCTCTTATCTAACTCAACACAGCTTCAGACCCAAACACAGTACTTCCACTGCCTTAATCTCTTTTACTAACACCATTCACCAACTCCTAAATGAAGGCCAGGCATTTTCTTCCATCTTTCTGGACATGTCCAAAGCCTTTGACACCATTTCCCACCAACTCCTACTCAATAAACTCCCAACCTATGGCATCAACACACCCTCTCTGTCCTGCTTCCTCAGTTATCTTTCAAACAGGCAGCACACCACCAAACGGCTTCTTCCTACTTCAGTTGGTGTGCCCCAAGGGTCTATACCATGCCCTCTCCTCCTCATCCTATTCACAAACAACCTCAGCTCAGCAACTAAACTAGCCACAACTGTCCAATACGCTAATGATGCTACCCTTATATGCTCTGCCCCAACACCCCATGAACTTCAAATAAAAATGCAATCATCCTTCCTAAGCATAGAAAACTACCTATCAGAACATCAACTAATTCTCAACCCCAAAAAAACAAAATTAAAATCCAAACCTTGTCATCCCCCTCTGTCAAGCCACTCCTCAAACACTACCAAGACAGAATCCACTACTCATACCAAACCCCTAGGGGTCACTATAGACGACAGTCTAACTTTTGAAAACCATGTCTCTGACAATCAAAAAAGTGCACATCAAACTTGGCACCTTATATAGGGCCAAACCATACCTATCCCATAATGCCAGGCTTGCCGCTGCCCGTTCTCACCTGCTTTCTTCTCCCCTTTACGGATCTCAGATACTTACCAACTTTCACAAATCGGACCTAAACAAACTAGAATCTTGCTATCACAAAATTGCAAAGTTTGCCTTGAATACTCCACACACGACTCAACACTGTGCTGTGCTCTCTCAACTAAAATGGTTTGAACTCCCTAACCTTCTAGCTCTCAACCAACTATCAATAGTCCACAAAATAATTCACCTACCCACCAACTGCCCTGCTCTCTCCAATCTCGTCCAACCCAGTCTCAACCCCAGGACCTTCAGATCCTCCAACAAACTTACACTAAAGTCTTGAAACTATCATGGAGACTGTCTCTATTCTAATAAAATTATAAAACTACGGAATATTCTCCCACCCACAATTACTAAAACCCCACACCACCTTGAGTTCAGACAACTACTAATTAACTACCTAGCTAATCACTTGCTCTGCTCTTGCCTTACCCCAAGCTAAACCACCTATCCTCACTCCCTCCACTACCTTCCCATACCAGAATGTCACAACACTACTACTACAATTTTGCCCTGTCCTCCTTCTACCTAAATAATTATTTTGTATTAACCAATCCTTGCTACCATGCCAACACTCTTAGGTTGATTTCGCAACTTTCTAGTCAAACAATCCTTTATTGTGCAACAGCTTTTTTGCCTAGACCGACTTATGTCATTGTAAGTAAGAAATGTATTTAATGTCCTTGAATTTATGTATAGTGAACTAATGCTGTGTTACTCAAAGAATATATTTATACTGTATATTGTATATATTGTACTGTTTTTTGGAGCTTTTCTCCCCAGGCCTCCGCTGAAAACGGACTCCTAGCCCAGTCAGACTTTCCCAGTTAAATGTAATAAATAAAATAAAAATACAAGTTCCAAAACTAAGGTGTCCAACAGACTCTCCACAAAGCAGTTTTGTGGGAAGGAGTCAGACAAGAGTTTTGTAAGTTCTCCTGGAACCCCAGTCTGTGTAGGAGATCATTTACCTAGGTGAGAGATTCCTGGCACTTTGAAACAGACTCTGCAAAGATAAGTAAGTCATCTAAATAAGGAAAACTGCAAATACATAGATTGTAGTCTGTAGAAGTCTATCACAGGAGTTAGATACTTTGTGAATGCCCCTGGAGCAGCAGATAGACCAAATGTAATGCAGAGAACTGATAGTTTCATCCAAACACAGAAACATTTAAAAAAAACATCTGAAATCTGGAGGATCATATGTATCTTTTAAATCTAGACTTACTAGAAAACTCAAATGGGGAATAAGGGGTAATAAGTTATGAAGTGCCAACATTTTGAATTTGGGCATGATCACATACAGGATCAAAAAGGAATGATCCTAGACTAGTTTCAGAGAATCTTCTTTCTTTGGAACCAGAAACATTCTTGAATAAAACCACTCTCATAGCTGAAGGACAGAAAGCTTCTATCACTTCCTGACAGGACATATGCCAAATGATAGGATGGAAAAGAGGAGGTTGGCCTGGTGGGTTGGGGGGGGGGGCCTCAAAAAGAAGGGGAGACTAAAATTATCATGTAAGACATAGGCAAACATACATTAACAGAAAAGAAAAAAAACAATTTTAACAATTTTCCATTTAAATACAATATATTTATCATGTGTTTTCTTTACTATCAGTCCAGTACAAAAAATACAAAATTCCTGACCTGCCTTAAATCTCACTCTTCCTCCTCCTCCAGAACATTATTATACATGTATTGTTCCCACAATTTCCATTTACTTCTATGTCATTTGTTCCTTCCTTTTCTAAAGATCCCTCTTCCAGTTTTTCTATCCATTAGAATATTCAATACCTCAAATACAGCTGGTGTAGACTTTCATTTCCATTTTCTAGTAATTGCCTTTTTTTGGCAACCAACAGAATTAAACTTAAGATCTTACAATGCCTAGGTAATTCAGATCCAGTATCCCAGCTCAAAAGAAACATCTCCTTACAACCATTTGTTCACTCAAAATTTAGGGAATTTTAAAGATCTGCCAGATCATTACACTCCTAAAACATACGTTTCCAGTTACCTCTTCTCCATCACACCTCCAACATTTGATATCTACCAGAGGATAACATCTTTCAAGTCTACTTGGGGTCTAAAAATACCTATGCAAACACTTTGAAGCAAAGATTCTAAACCTTCTGGACTTGGTTGCATACTTGGGAGCTATACATATGTCTTGCCCTTGTTATCTTGTAAATTGCTTTTCCAGTCCCTCTTCCCAATCTTTTCTTACCTCCTCTGATTGATTCTTATAGTTAACATGCAATATGTTATTTGCTCTACTAATTATCCCCTTTTAACAGCTTCTTCTGTTGTATGTTCAACTAAAATCTCTACCAGAGCAGGTTTTTCACTTAAAATTTCCCTATCTCGTTCTCTTTGCTTGTACTCTGAGATTAAGTCCTGGTTGGGAAGGCAGTCTAGTCTGCAATCCAAATGTCTTCTTAGCCTCATCCCCTTTATTACGTTTCCTTCCCGAGTTACTTGCTTCCAATATCTTGGCTTCTTTGCCAGATTTCTCCAGTAAATTACAAACCCCTCTTGCCTATTTTCTGCACTGCTACTTGCAATCAACCCTGATGGCAACATCTCCACTCTCCATTCTTACTTAGTTCCTAGTGTACATTCTGCTACTTTATGAACATAATATTCTGTATGGTTATTTTGCTCTCCGTAAGAATCTGCATCCAGAATCCTACTCTCTCTCTCAGTTTCTTGAACTTTTCCATCCCTTCATCATTCCTTTCTGCTTTGAATTATAACCTTCTGCTTGTATTATGCATATGAGCCTTAACTGTGTAGTTCTAAAATATCCCTTTAAACCAGGTAAACATAAACCACCTTTTCTACTGGAAGGATCAACTTATCCCTCTAAATCTTGCCTCCTTCCCTTCCAGGTAAATTCCTTCAATTCTTTATTATTGTCCACAACTTCTGCTCGGGTTGATAAAACTATGTCTGATCCATATACAAGACTAAAGGGACTAAACATTTTCACTGCTTGCATCTTACTATTCATATCCATAAAGAAGAGATTCCAGTTTCTGAATGTTTGCATTACCTTTTAAATCTCTTCCCACATATCCTTAGCCACCATAACAGAAGCATTTTAAATCCATACTCAAATACTTCATCTTATCATGTCCACATAAATATGGTTATTACTCAACTAATTAATCTGTGGGTACATTATTTATGGCTATAGACTTTGTTTTATCTTCATTAATTTTATATCCTGAACCCTAAAAAACATGAAACAGTCTCAAAATATTCACAACACTGAGATATCCTTTTTGTGGTTATAAGGTACAGAATATGATTTGCAAATAAAGCCAACTTTTCTTGATTACCATACCAATTACATCCTTGCATTTCTGAGTTTCATTTTCTTTGTCAATGGATCTAATTATAAAGCAAGTAAAGGGAAAGAGGACTGCCCTGTTTCTTCTGTTCAGACAAAGCTTATCTGAGAGGAACCTCCCCACTTTAATTCTTGCCTTTGACCCATCATATATCCTTCTAAGTAAGCTTATTATTGCTATCAGTAAATGCAAAAGTTTCCAATACCCTACTCCTAAAATTCTAGCTTACTCTGTCAAATGTGTACTCTGCATCAACACCTACCAACAGAGGTATTTTCTTACATTATGCATCCTTCTGAATCATCACTGTGCTATTAATGTTGTCAAATATTTTTTCACCTCCACAAAACCACACTGATCCGTATCCAGCAATTTTGGCAACACCTTTGTCATTCTTATGGCTAGTATAGACAAACACGTTTCTATATAAAGTTGGGTCTGAAGGATCTTTGCCATCTTTAGGTAACACAGCCAGCACAGCTTTCTTCCAAGATGTTGGTGCTTCCCCTCCTTTTAAAATGCGGTTAAATAAAATCTTCCAGATCTTTAGCAGTTTCTTCCCATCTAATTTCCAAACTTCTACAGGAATATCATCTGTTCCTGAAGATTTTCCTGAAGATGGATTATATATCATTGATTTTTATCTCATCACCTCCTATCTTAGCTGTTAGTTGTTCAGCCTAGTCTACCTCTAACCTTTGCATAATTAAGTCTTCCATAAATTTTTCCATTTGTACTTTCTAGATTCCCACATTTCTATGCTTTATACACATTTTCATAAAATTTTCACAATATCTCCAAAACCTCCACAGAATCTCTGGCTATTTTTCTTGTTATATGTTCCCCTACATCTGAAGACAACCCTTTCAACATTTTGTTACCAAAGTTGCTGTGCTAAATGTTTTTGTGCTCTGGAGTTATCAAAAATAGTTGCTTAACTGCAATATTTCTAAACTAGTGCATATTATCCAGATACTCCCTTATTTTCTCTTTAGCACTCTACATTTGCTTCTCCTCTTGTTCTGTGACATCCCCCATATTTTGCAATACATTAATCCTTGTCAACCTAAGTAATTTATATTATTACTTAACTATATCTCTTTCTCTTTTATTTTATTTAACATTTGTTGACCGGGAAAGTTCAACTAGGACAGAGCCTATTTTTAGGAGTCCTAGGGAGAAATGCTCAAGACGCATGTTTTTGGAATGTGGGAGGAAACTGGAGTACCCGGAGGAAACCTATGAGAAAGTAGGAAGGACATGCAAACTCTACACAGAAGGCACTCCATCCAAGAATTAAACTGGAGAACCTCTTGCTGCGAGTCGACAGTGCTAACAGCTGCACCACTGAGCAGCCCATTTTCATTTTATCTTAGTCGCTAGCTATAACTTCTGAAGATATTTCTATCTTCCCTATTAACTCTCAAATAATTTCCACTTCCCATTCCTTTAAATTCCTCTTTTTTAACAGGTAGGTGAAAAAGCACCAGTGGCCTTATTTTTACTTAATTACCATCCTAGTTCTTACTGGTGCATGACCAGAAATAATTACTGGATATGTGTTGAAGCTTTCAATGAAATGCACATGTTCCTGTGAAATACAATTTCTATCTAGTCTAGCCCAGTTATTGACATTGGAAACCTACCTCACAAACTCTTAGAGCAAGAAATCTGGACAAAACCTCAAATAATGGGGGGGACAAATGGGCAAAAATACAGACACTTTTTAAATATTGTTCTTACAAACTTAGAAAGTTGACAAAGCATGTTTTGCATCAACATGAATTTGCTGAAGAATATGAAGTCTAAAACTTAAATGTCTGCGATTATTTTTTGACTTCAGTCCTCAAAAATTTGCTGGTGATTTTCCAGAAGCTCAAAATTTAAGAGAAACAGAGCATAAACATGAGCCAAAAATCTGGACATTCTGTGAAAATCTGCACAACTGAGAGATATCCTTGGGAATATGTAAATTTTGTCCAAGTTCCTACTATTAAATTCACATCTTCCATACTAAATATTTTCATAAATTTCTTCAGAAATCTACCCTATTTTGTTATACTGCCCTTTACTGATCCCCGGATACATCCTCACGATTGCAAATCATAACTCAGTCTACACCTATAAATATTCCCTGCTGAAGACTGATTTCTTCCCAATTTTTTTAAGCATCACAGTAGCAGTTTTCTGTGGAATATAAATACATGCCATTGTAATCCTCCCTGAACAATAGCCCCTTACTACCAGAAATCTACCACTTTTGTCTTTTTTTCCTCGTCTATCACTATTGGAGCTCATCTAGCAATTAGTATAATTAGTCTATTTTACTCTGACTCTGGTATTCTTCTGAATATCTATTCTGAAATCCCCTCTTTGTCAAATACACATGCTAATTTCTTTGCAAATTTGTCTGCTGCAGCACCGCCATATGCACTCTGTATTTCTTAATTCAATACTCTTTCCTTTTTATCTAAACCTGTAAAGTCATTCATGTTCCAGGATAATATGGACAGCATAGCTATCATGATAAAAAGGTTATTATTCCCACCTATTATACGCAACATAGGCAGCTATAAACAGAGATCGACATTTACATTTAGATCAGAGACTGTGCTGCAACTAATAAATTTAACACAGTTCTGTAACGGAGGTCACACGGGAACATGTTCCAAAGTCTAGGACCTCATTCACCTATAAACAGCAACAGCTAGGTATTTCCAGAGACTATGGGGAACAAAACTAAAAAAGTGTGAAAGTACTGGCAACAGCTATTATTCGCCAGTTGGACCAGAATACACAAGATGCTAAAATTCCAAATACCAGAAAATAACCAAAAAATGGCAATTGCACCGTGGTGCAAGAGTAAAACCTGACTTTATTAAACTCAAGTTAAAACAAGTTTACTGGTTAAGTATTTTGACTGCATAATTTCACACTTCTTGGACTTCTTGAAATTATACAGAGGAAAGTGTTTAACTAGTAAACTTGTTTTAACTTGAGTTTAATACAGTCCGGTTTTACTCTTGCTCCGTGGTGAAGTTGCAACTTTTTGGTTGTTAAAGATGCTAAAGTGATCAAAACGAGTAAGGAGAAGCAAGAGTGCACCAATAAGGATTGCACAGTGGTGTTCTAATTAAGCAGAAAAGGCTAGTCACAAAGCGGAGCAATGGCTTCACAATTCAGAACAGTGGAAAAGTGAGCTTTATTGACCACAAATGCGGAGCATTCCACCCAATTCCGAGCACTTGGCTGCTCAGCTTAAAAGACCCCCCCACATTTAAAATACCATTGACTACACAACAGTTTTAGTGCATATAACATGTAGTTTATATCATGAAATGTTTAACACAAACACTAACAAAAATTGTATGCAGAACCACAATCCAAAGAAAAAAGTCGTGATTATCTTCAGTATTTATTAAAACACTTTTAGAACAGCAAACAATCCAATAAAAGATCAGCAAATGCTCTGCCTTGTAGTAGAATACAGTCCATAAAAAACAGACAAAAATTCTTTCTCTTGTACTAGAATACAGTCCATAAAAAATGGAAATACCTTTTCTAGTGCATAGGCCAAAAGTCATTTCAGAGTATACTTTTTTGTTCGAACATCATGCCTTATATCCTACATTCAATTAACACTAGCTTAATTAAATCCACTTAATTCCAGTGTTAATTAAAGAAAACACTTCCAGTGGCATTCTCTATTTAACCCTTTTGGTGCTAAAGTATTAAACTTTAAAATTATAACTGATTCCATTTTCCATAACTTACTTTTTTATATTTAAACCATAATCTAATTTAACCTGCCTTAAAACTGTTGCTTCTAAACTACTTATATCACTATTATGTACTTCTTTATAATGCAGGGCTACTGGATTTTCTTCCCTATTTTTTCTAATGTCCCTCAGATGTTCTTTTAACCTGTCCCCAAATGATCTTTTACTTTCTCCTATGTACACTTTATTGCAGGGTCACCTTAATCCATAGACTATTCCTCTACTGTCACATGAATAAGTACCTTTAATGGTAAATTTCTTCTCATTAATTTTATCAATTTTTTTACAATATACTTGCAACAGCAACACCTTCCGCAAGGGAAGGTGCCCTGTGTGGAAATCCCTAAAGTTACATCCACAGCAGGGAGCTGGAATCTCCCATGGACTATAAAATCCTTTAAACTTTTCCCTCTAGTGTACGAAAACATGGGAAATCCACTTTTTCTTACATTAAAATATCTACTTTTTTCTAGAATATTCCAATGATACTTCACTAATTGTTTAAATTGTTCTGAAAACACTGTGTATTTTAGTGACAAAAACTAGATTGTTCCTGTCATGTTCCTTATTATTTGAACCTATATTCCCACACAACTTTTTTCCTTTCATTACTTTCTCTCTGCCTTGTTCTATTATCTTCACATCATATCTCCTTTTCCACAAACAGTTTAGCTGCTTTATTTATTTTCCTAGCACTTTCCTGCTTATCACTGCACAATCTCTTTATCCTCAAAAATTGTTTTACTTACAGTTAGTTTTCCCCTCTCTTAGTGTCCTTCTAAACAATAACGTATGCTTTACAGCTCACTCAAAAGTTTATCTCAGTCAACACTTTTTCTTGCAAAACCTTATTTCACAAATGTAAAAAGATGATTTACAGTCTCCTATTAATTCACTAACTTCAGAGTTGCTGGTCTTCTTCCTGTTCATCTCCATTTTCCGACATCAGACCCTGGTTCAAGTCCAAGGTACTGCTGATTCTTCTTGTCAACTCCTGTGCTTTTTGTCTGTCTCAAGTATTTTCCTTTGGAACACTGGAATAGGTTTCACTTGCAGTTACCACCAGAATAATGACAAGGGGAGTTTCCTTCTGCTTGCTGACTCACTTTTTGTTGGCTAAACTTTTTTTTATTTTCTCTTTAGTTTGTTCTGCATCAAAACGGACTTTGATCCTCAAGGAAAAAAACACTTTAAAAACATACAGCAGCTTGAATCTCAACTGCCGGCTCGACATTCCCTGATTGTTGGGATAAATTTGCTTTTCTTCTTCTTCTGGAAGATTTAGGATGTTTGCCTGGAAGTGTTTACATAGGTATTTTTATACCCCAAGTAGACTCCAAAGAATTTTTCATCAGGTGGACAGCAAATGTTGGAGATGTGATGGGTAGGAAAGAGGTGGCTAGGAACATATTTTTTAGGAGTGTAGTGAGTTGGCAAACTTTAGGGATTCCCTGAGGACCACTGTGTCAGAGATGAAGGGTGAGCGGACTGGATTGACTGGGGAGATGATTTTTTTGCGCTATGATACAGAACTGAAATTGCCTAGACATAGTAAAGCCTAGCTGAGTCTAATTATGGTTGCTGCCAAAAAAGGAATTACTAGAAAATGGAAATCAAAGTCTACACCAACTTTTATATTTATATTTATATTTATTAGAAGTAGTGAACATAGTAACAGAGATAAAACAACTGGACTTGGGATCTTTAGAAAAGGGAAGGAACAAATAACATAGGAAAAATGGGAAATATATGCAGAGAAGGAATGAGGTTTAAGAGGCAGGATTTGAATAAGCCATATGATGCTTAACTGACAGTGACTGGATAAATTATACGTAATGTATAATGCTTGCAACTACGGTTGTTTTAACGGTATCTGTGATGTATAACATTTGGAACTAAAGTGGTGTCAGTTTGTTTTTCATTTATATAAATGTAAGACTGCCTATGTCATATATGACAATTTAATAATGATGTTTATTGGAAAAAAATTGCTTCTCTTCTGTCTGGTGTACAGTGAGAAAACAATCATTTCCTACACTCTGCTGTCTCAAATTTTTAATACTTTGCCCTTCTGCCACAATTTTGTCAGGATCAGTTCTTTCTGCTGGTATGATTGACTGCATCTTTATTAATATAGGTCTTGGCTGCTGCCTGATGGCCAGGTTTGGAGCATTCACTTGATAATTTAACAAATTCTGCTGTGGAACACCAGTCCAGTTGCTCCTTTGTGCTTTCATAAAATTAATAGTTTGTTCCTTCCAGTTTCTCTGGTACAGCAGAAAAAAAGTTATGTACTTACCGCAACATTCCATCTGTGTTGTCCATTTTCTTTTTTCTTCAAACCTGTGGGGGTTTGGATCTGATCCTCATATCTGACTCGGCTATTGCAATAGCTAATAGCAACCAAAAAGCTCTCAAGCTCTTCCCTTACCCATAATGCACCATTCAAAGTTACCTCGGATCTTGTCTGCTGAACACAAAGAAATATATATATATATATATATATATATATATATATATATATATATATATATTACACAGAGAGAGAGAGAGATGTATACCAATAGAAGGTGAGACTACTTCTGGAGCTCAGCACAGTGAAATAACAATTTAGGTCTACTCACTCCTACAGGAGTACAAAGGTCGGGAATGGAGGGGCTGGTTGTTTGAGGAAGAATGAAAATGGACAACACAGATGGAACTTTATGGTGAGATGTCAAGTTTTCATTCTATCCTCACCATTATGGTGATGTTGTCAATTTTCATTCTGTCCTCAAACCTGTGGGACAGTCCCCAGCTTCCCTATACTCTGGGTGGACTCATGGAAGGATGTTCCTTAGCACTACTGAGCCAAATGGTGCTCTTCCTCTGGAGACCAGATCCAATTTGCAATGAGTAATAAAGGTATGGGGCATAGCCCAAGTTGCAGCTTCACATATATTATCCACGGATCCTGTAGACTGCAATACTGATGAAGTCGCCATTGCACTGGTTTAGTGGTCTTACAAAGGTTTAGATAATTCAAGACCCCATTTCTTGTAAATGTAAGAAATAAAATCTGTGATCCATCTAGCCAATGTGACTTTGGATTTCCAGTCTCACATGTGAAAAGGAGACAAATAGTTGGTCACATTTCCAGATATTTTTGTTCTATGAAGGTAAAAATGTAATTGCCTGTGAACATCCAATAAATGTAACAGGTATTCACCTTTATTTGAAAAATTTGGAAAGAACACTGGTAAATTAATGGACTGATTGATATTGTTATCAAACACTACTTAAAGTAGAAAAGATGGGTTAGTATATAATGAAACTCTGTCTTTATGAAATATCAAATAGGGTGGTTAAGATGATAAGGCTTGGATCTCTGAAATTCCTCTTGTAAATGTTATGGCTACTAAAAATATAGTTTTCCAAGAAAGGAACTTGAGATCACGTGTAGCTGCTGGTTCAAAGGGGACTGTATAATTTCTTGCAGCACCAAATTCAGGTCCCAAGGAGGAGTAGGGTCTTTATAAGGGGGGTTAAGTAAAAGAGTTCCCTTTAGAAAGCTTTACAGAGTTTGTGTGAAGCAAATTAAGACACTTGGCATCCAATATATAGATTTACTAATCTATGAACCTAAAAAAAAAAATGAACCTGCAGACAGCTTATGAGAAGACAAGAGTATGTGATGGACTGGAGAAGACAGCATACAGTGTCTCGCTACTAATGGAAGTGGAGAAGCCAAGCAATTAGCTTGAGGTTTGGAATGACTGGGTGAGTCATGCCTGTCGGGTAAGATAGGAGGCCTGGTGTTGGATCCAGAATCTATGGTTTTGTCAGTAAATGAGGCCAAATAAAGGGAAAACAAATTTGTTGAAATCAGTATGGTGCAATGAGGATTACCTTGCCCTTCACCCTGCTCACTTTCTGTAGAAATTTGGGGATTAAATGGGTCAGAGGAAAGCAAAGGAGACCGGGGGACCAATCATGAAGAAGAGCATCCTTTGGGGATTCTCCTCGTGGGGAGGCATCAGGGCAAAAAAGCTGCTGCACTTGTTGTTTAGGAGAAAGGCAAAAAGATCACAGCAAGGCTGGCACATTTGTAGAATATATCCTCCACCACAATCTGACTTTGGGACCACTCGTGAGGCATAAGGCTGCATCTGCTCAATTTGTCTGCTATCACACTAGAATTCTGCAGAATGTGCGTTGCAATGAGAAAACGGTTGGATGAAATCGCCCACTGCCACACTTCTTCACACAAGGGATAAGATTTGGTTCGTCCTTGTTTGCTGATGTACTAGACTACAGACATGTTGTCTGTTTGAACTGCAATTGTCCCTAAGGGGAGAGCATCCTGGAAGGCCTGCAACTCTAGTAGCACTGCTCTCATCTCTAGGACACTAATATGCAAGTTGGCCTCTTCGGGGGACCAAGTGCCTAGGACTGTATTCCCTAGAAAACATCCACCAGGTGGGAAGCATCCGTGGTCACTGTGGCCATTGGCAGTGGGTGAGGCAAATGGACGACCTTGTTTACTCTGATCAGATTGAATCCACCATGATAGGTCTCGCTTGCTCTTGGAAATGTTGGTGATTCTTATCTGGGCCGACACTAGTTGGTGGAGAATGGACCACTGTGCTGCAAGAAGCCACTGCAAAATTCTCATGTGAAACCTCGCTAGCAGAACAAGTGTTATCGCAGTCGCCATAGACCCTAGAGCCTGAAGAACCAGACGCAGAGATCTTTGTATTGCTGACAATCTTTCTGACTTGTGATCTGACAAGTTTCTACTCTTGAAGGTGGAAGGGAAGCTACTGTTTCACTTGTGTTGAGATTTGCCCCTATGAATTCTAAACATTGAGTGGGTTCTAGAAATTATTTCTCGTAATTTATAGTTATTCCCAGATTTGAACATATTTGGATAACACTGTCTCTTGCTCATAGTGGCGGATGCCTGGTCGGGGCGGATATGAGCCATTCTGCCAAATATGGAAACACCCAGTAACCTTGCATTCTGAGGTGAGCTGCTACCACTGCCATGCATCTGGTGAACACTTTGGGGGCTGTGGTGAGACCAAAGGGCAGTGCTCTGAAATGATAATGACTGGCTCCCAGTATGAAGCTTAGGTGCCTTCTGGATCGTCTGTCCAGCTTTATGTGGTAGTATGCATACTGAAGGTCTACAGAGCACATCCAGTTGTCCTTTTCCAAGAATGGAAGAATGGACTGAACGGTGACCATCTGGAACTTGCTGCATTGAACTGATTTGTTTCACTTGCTGAAATCCAAAATCGGTCTCTAGTCCCCTGTCTTTTCTGGTACTAAAAGAACCTTGAGTAAGTTCTGCATTCTCTCTGGTCTGGGCCTCTTGGCTGACTTTTTTCTAGCAGCCTTTGAACTTGAATGGCTGCCTGATCCCTCTGACTGGATAAAACATCTGGGATTTTCTTTTTTGTTTTGGGGAGGAGGAAGGAAAAAGGGTATTCAGTATCTTCTGGAAATGATCCTCTGCACCCATGTATCAGAAGTTATTTCTAGCCAGGCTCTCTGGTGCAGGGACATTCGACCCCTGATTGCCTCAGGAGTGGAGCAATCGGGCCTCCTTTTAGCAGCGCTGGAAGGACCTACCAAAGATCATCTCTACACCCTTGATTTTGTAGGCCTCCTCTACCACGAGGGTGGCATCTTCCATTAGAGGTCCCCCCACTGCCTCTAGGGGGACTACCTCCACGTGTGTTCTGAAAAGGCCCTTGTGATTTCTTGAACATCTTTCCACTGCTTCTCTGATTCCTGGAGTAAGGTCTCTGTGGAGTGGAAAAACGTACACCCACACCAGATAGGGTCTTTCCATCTTTCTCACATCAGGACAAAATATCTTTTACTTTTGGGCCAAACAAGAAAGTGGTGTCACAGAAAACATTGATGAATTAAGACTTGAAAGGCTCTGTAAAGTCACACAAGTGCATCTAGGCATGTCCCTTTATGGACATGCCTGAACCCGCTGTTCTACTCGTTCCTTAGGCTACATGTGAAATGAGCCTCATGGAAGAGTTAGATATGGATTGTAGGGAGGACAGCTGAGAAGCAACTGAGGCTTATGCCCTTTCAGGAGCTGTGTCTGAAGAAGTATTTGATAGCTCATTTATCAAATCCCTTTACAATCTCATAAAATGTGAAAGATAATTCAGAGACCTTAGAGCAAATGTCAGTGAAGCATAAACATGCTTCCCAAATCTATCTATCGTCTTGGACTCCTTGTTGGGAGAATGAATAGAAGAACTTTCTTTGGCAAGTTCTTTCTTGGCTGCTGCCATGACCATGACATCTACCGGTAGAATTTCAGTACAGAACTGTTTGTTCTCTGGGGCCGTAATAATTTTATCTGGTCTCTGGGGCATTCTATGTCCGCCGAGAGATCAACTCAATGAGCTCATCAGCGGGTGGGGTTCACCCAGGCGGTAGATCAACAGGCACCAAACACTGCCAGATACACAAGACTCCTCAGACAATGGGTCGCTGGACTTCCAGCCACCTCTCTGTTTTAAGATTTCTATGATGTCATGTCTCTAAAGGAGACATCAGGAGGTGACCTTAGGGATCCTTTGCCATCAAAGAATATGTCTTCGGTGATGGATTCCTTAGTGGAGTCCAGGTGTTTCCTCTTAGATGTCCTTTTCTTAGGGCCCTCCTCCATGGGATGTTCTGCAGAGGTATCAGAAGAGGTGAGGGAACCCTATTGAGAAGTCTGGGGTTTTGATGCCCCCTGTCCCTGTGGGAGATTCAAGTAAGACACAGTGTGCAAAGTTGCCAAAGGTAAAGGTTATGGATCCATGGGGGTAGGCAGTGTCTGAGCTGCAGAGGTAGACATGGATCTCTCCAGAGCCGCAAAGGCTGACCGTTCCTGAGAAGGAAAAGACCCTGGATCTGAGAGGACATGCCTCTCAGTCAGAGTCCCCACCCACTTGGAAGACAATCCTCCCTAGGTCGAAGCCAGAGTTCAGCTGGTCTAATCCAAGGCTCCGAGACAGAGACTGCTCTGAAAATCTTGGGGCCAGATTTGTCACCTCAGAGTCAAGGCCACTATGGCTCTGAAAGGTTTCCAGGCTCTGACAGGGATGAAGAACTCAAACCAAACATCAGATCTGAGGAAAAGGAGATCCTCAGATCTGATACAGATGAAGCCAGCCAGTTCACATCTAATGGCTCTGCTACTTCAAAAGTCAGAGGAGGAAAAAGTGGAGGGGTAGATGATGCATGGAACCCCTGACCTGAAGAGGTAGGAGCCAAAGGAGCCCCTGACATACCCTGTGCCCAGAGAATCTTCTTCACTAGTCTCTCCACTTCTTCAGTGAGACTCCTGGAAGACCGAGTTGACATGACTAATGGAGATTTAGGTCTCTCCAGGAAGAGAGATGGGACCTTGGAAGGGACCGGGTCAAGAGAGGGTGAATACAGAGTCCTAGGAAGGCATATCTGATCCAAAGAGTCCTTCTTACTGGGTTGGGCTGGATCTGAAGTAGTTGGTCTAAAGGTTTGAACCTTTGTGCTTTCTGATCTGACAAACTTGCTGGATCAAATGTCTTGGCTTTTTTTTTTTTGAAGTCTGAATTGACTGAGAAGTTGGCACTGAAACAGGTCCTTTTCTTCCTTTGAGTCTCCAGATGATGAGGAAGAAGCAGGACTCAATTTAGACTTTTCTTTTTCTTTTGGTGTAGCTCCAGAATTGCCTCACCAAAGAAGGAAGGGAGAGGACGTTTTAAAATAAGCTTATTTTTGCATTCAACCAATGCTCTGTGGTTGAACGCATGACAGAGAGCACAGTCCTTCTGCAGGTGAAGGGGGGGTGGGTGAAGCAATACACACACAAGGTATGCAAGTCACTAAAAGGGATTTTGTGACTGCATTTTTCACATTTTTAAAGCCAGTGGGCTTATCTTTATCAGCCATTATAATGGGAAAAAATATATAGCACAAGGAAAAGAGAAAAATAATTCTAATCTCTCTCTCTTTTTTAAGAAAGGAAGAAAAAGAAGAAAACAGGAACAAGAGAATACCAGCAATGGTAAAAGGAGTTACACTGAAAAGAGGAGAAAGAAGATACTAACAATAGTATCATAAGGTGTTTTCTTACGAAGAAGAAGGAAGAAAATGTAGTTTAACTATTAATTTAAACTAGTTGCTAAGGTAAGGGATAGAAAGAGAATTAAACTATTTAAAGGAAGTTAGGAGAAAAAACGATGTTGAATATATTAAAAATTCGGGTCTATATCACATAGTAGAAATTCTGTAAGTTCGAACACCATATGTTTGAACTTATATTTTCGAACTTACAGAATTTCGAACACGTTAAAAAAAAAAGAAAGGGTTGTAAGCACGGTGGCAAGCCACCCTGCACCCCCCACACCCCTCGCTCTTTAAATACAACAACTTCGAGACCGTCCTATAGTGCAGTAAAGGGGAAATTCCAGGGATTGCCCCCTGCTTACAACTGTCAGGAAGTTGTTCCTGTTTTTTTTTTTTGTATTCGAAGTATGTCAACTTCGAACATGTGGTCTCGACCATATAACCTTTGAAGATGTCATATTTCGACTACATGATATAGACCCTGAAAATTAATGTTGCTGCCGGAGAGCTATTGGCGAACCACATCTTCTCAAAGTGGCAAACAAGATCTGAGGTATCTTGGAAGGGTGCATTATGGATAAGGGAAGAGCTCGAGAGCTTTTTGGTTGCCACTAGCTATTACAACAGCCAAGTTGGATCTGAGGATCGGATCCGAACCCACACGTTTGAGGAAAGAATAAAAACTGACATCAGAGTCTCAGGTTTTCTCTACATGATCTGTCTTCTGACTCCACTATTTTTTAAATCAGTTCTTCTTGAGAAACTTCAGTCAGCCAACTTTTTATTCGTGTCAGGTTCTGACTTTTGCAGTTTTATCAGTTTATTTGAATGACTAGTTAAAGGAAAGCTCTACCTTAGAATTAAAAATCTATGTTTTCACTCTGTCTTTTCTATTCTGAGCTATTTTAACACCTCAAAATCACTCTGCTTTTTAGAAAATGTTAATATGTTTTCTGCAAAATGGCTGCCAATGGGGTTTAACATATCAAAGTGATCTTGTTTTTCTTCAAGCCTTTCTCTTTCTAATAATTCATTTCAAGTCTGCTTTATATGAGTCATGCTAGACATAAGGACGTGGTGGTGTATTCCCATGCCATTGACATATAATATTACTGTCAGTTACTGTCATCTGTAACAGGACTGCTTCTTTTATTTTTTGAATAACTCATTTTGGTGTGTCTTAGAGCTTGTTTTACAGTATACTAAGGAGTTATACAGCTGCAACCAAAAAGTAGCTAAATTGGAGGTTCAAAGTACTGTAGTCCAAGATGAAGTGACAATCCTCTCCCCCCACACTTTGGTAAACGTGTTGTTACTTTACAAGAATTACAAGAAAAAATATTTTCTGACTTCTCTAAATGTCACAGACATCTTTGAAACTATATTTAAGGCATCTTAAAATGTAAAGTGGTATAAATGACAAACATTTCAAATTTAAAGCTTAGCATTTCAATAGTGTGATGCTGCTTATGTAAATTTGTCTAAAGCAGTGACAACTGCCTTCACATCATTGACTGGTCTAATTGTTTTGTTTTGCAATGAAAGGCATGGTTACATTGGAAGCAGCAGTGAATTATTGTAAGTTCTCTTCCACTCTGCAATAAAGACAATGAAAAACAGTTTCATACCTCTGTTTTACACAAATTGCTGAACTCCTGACATCAGAAGGACTAATTACCAATATAAGATTGTCAGCAGTACCTGACTACAAATTTCTCTGTGTGATATGTCATGCAAGTGTAAACAGATTTCTCTGCAAACTATGTGAGAAGTTTAAGGCTAAAAAAAGTGGGTGAGCTTTCCCTTCCTTTGATTTCAATGCAAGGAAATGAACGTTTTATAAAATGCAAGCAGGTTTCTGGTACCTACAGGATACTGGAACCTTACTGCAGGGGGAAAAATACCCTAAGAGTTGAGTTGAACTGTAGGAGAAGGTGGAGTTTCTTTGTTGTTTGAATTGATATATTCATTCAGTGTTTTATTTATTTTAATCACTTCTGAGTACATCTGATGTATTTTTTCCTCTAAATTACTGGAAGCCATCTCTTGAACCAAAGCTGAAGCTGGAACTGGGTTTTGCTGAACAGCTGCTGAATCCATCTGAGACGGTGGTTTTCACTTCACTTTTTTGTGGTTGACTTTCTTTTAGGTTTTCCAAATTTCTTCTTTGCTGGTATCCGGGCAGTGCATTTACTAGCCAGTAACTATATTTACCCCCCCCCCCCAAAAAGTCAATGGCACTCCTTTTTCACACTTTGTGTTTTCACATTGGGAGAGCTGAAGTTATGCTGCTGACCAGTGTGCGGTCATCTTGGAAGTCCCTTGTGATCTCTGCGCTTGACAAATTATTCTCAGAACCTATATGTCAGGGACAATTTCTTGCCAAAGAGAGAGAGAGACATGGAGGCTCAGACTTCCTGGAAAGATTAAGAATTGTTAGGATGGGAGGAAAGTCTTGCAAATAGATACTGAGAGACTTATTAGAATGTAATTTGTTCTGGAGGGTTTCTGCTTTCTTTTTGGAACCTCCCTGCCATTGTTTTGTAAATATTTTCTTACCAGCAGCTTGCTGGATCTGTTTAGTTTGCTTTTTATAGAGGATTGTAGACTGAGAATTAAATTGTTGGCAATTTGGAGAACGATGGCTGAAAATCTGAAGAGGATCCCTTGAATCAGATCATCTCTCATCACACGTTTTAATACCCCTGCAGCAGAAGGCCTAAAAACTCCATTCAAGGCTCAATCAGAATTTCATTCTTTAAATCTTCTGGGAGATTTTAAGAAAATAACCAAGCAAAACTCCTCATAACAGTTCCAGTGGCAGCAGATCTGGAAGTGGCATCTGTAGAATCAATTGTACATTTCAAAACAGTGAATGTCACAATATCCCTCATATTCACAAAAGAGGCAAGCAAAAACTAACATATGAGCTTGACAGTTGAGAATCCTAAAAACAAGTGTTGCAGGAGAATATATCATTTTCCCAAATCTATCAAAAACCTTCTTATCTTTGTCAGAAGGAGAGGGATTAGTGAAAACCAAATGATTAGCAGCTGCTGGATTCCCTAAAACAATACTTGCTGAGTCTGATCTTGGATGAGTGTATAAAAAAAAAATTAAAAGACTGAGGAAAGGAGAGTTGTGTAAAATCTTACCATAATGGTAGATGTCCTTCCCTTCATTGTTGCAGTATTCTTTCTATTACGGATTCCCTGCCTAAGGCAGCCTGATGACCGTCCATATCCCAAACCCTTAGGTTGCTTTCAGGTACACCACACTTTACATGTATGCTCCTCACATAGCCGTAGGGCATTAAGGTGATGTCCAGATGTACCATCCTCAGAATTTAAAGCCCCAGTAAGAACATCAGCCCAAGGAAAACCAAGAGGTAACCAGTACATCCAGAAGAGAAATGGACCACGGGGAGGAGGGAGTGAATACTGCAACAGTGAAGGGAAGGACACCTACTGTTATGGTAAGATTTTACACAACTGTACTATGTCCTTCCATAATACTGCTGCAGTATTCTTTATATTTGGAAAAGTGTCAAAGC
This sequence comes from Protopterus annectens, assembly GCF_019279795.1. Classification (NCBI taxonomy): domain Eukaryota; kingdom Metazoa; phylum Chordata; order Ceratodontiformes; family Protopteridae; genus Protopterus; species Protopterus annectens. The sequence goes on from NC_056734.1 coordinate 130,435,567, forward strand.
TCAGGAAGAAACTTGGGAGGAGGAAGGACCAGCCAAGCTCTCCAGGAAGCTATGAAGGATGGCCCTAGCAAAACCAGCTTTAGCTCTGGAGATTCCATCCAACTTGTAGTGATTGGTAAAAGTATGCACAGAAGTCCAGGTAGGTGCCTCAAGAATAGAGTTAGTATTCAAACCATTGAAAAAAGCACCGGAAGAAGCCACATCTCTAGTAGAACGAGCCTTAACAAAAGTTTGAAGGCTCTTGCCATTTAAAGAATAACAAAAATAAATGGCCTTTGAAATCCAAGAAGAAATATTGTGCTTGGATATAGCTAATCCCACGGACCTGGGATGAAAGGAAAGAAAAAGCTGATCAGATTTCCTAATAGTCTTAGTTTTGTCCAAATAAAATCTGAGTTGTCTATGTACGTCTAACATGTGCCACACCTTCTCACTAGCAGATTGTGGAGAAGGGAAAAAACATGGGCAAATGAAGAAACTGATTAAGGAGCAACTCATTCACCACCTTGGGCATAAAAAAAAAATTAGTACACAAGGACACCCTGCCCTTATGAAACACCAAAAGGAGTACGACTTGAAGCTCAGACACCTTTCTGGCATAAGTAAGAGCTAACAAAAGAACAGTCTTCCAAAAACAATATTGCAAGGAAGTTGAAGTTGCAGGCTCAAAAGGAGCCTGAGTCAATTTCTCCAAGACAAAATTAAGATCTCAGAGAGGAAGAACAGGTTTCCTGGGAGGCCTAATATGAAGGACACCATTAAGGAACAGTTTAGCTTCAAACCTAGAAGCTAAAGGAGTAGATAAAGGCAGACAAGTAGGGATAGTTGGTAAGTGGGTCTTAACAGACGAATAACCAAACCCAGTACTGAGCAATTCATACAGATAAGACAGAACCAAAGGAACATCCAATGAAAGCGGATCCAGGTTATGAAAAAGGCACCAAACAGAAAATCTCTTCCATTTGGTTAATAAGGATTTCATAGTACGTTAGTTTCCTGGTCTCCTGCAGGACCCTAAGCACATCCTCAGAAAATAGGTGTCTCTGTGGAATCAAAATCCTATCATCTACAGTGTCAATTGAAGAGTGGACAGGTGGGGATGAATGAGAGATCTCTTGATCACTTGTACTGTGTGAATAGGGCCACCCTGTGAGGTAGCTTGTGATGATCAAGCTGCTATCTTTAGTTACATACTGTGCAGCAAAGGGGAATACAAATGTAAAAGAGAATAAAAGCTGACATTGCAGACTAGTAAGTAACATACAACTTTTACCTGTGGTGTACTCGGGCTCACTCTGCTCCCCTACCCCCATTCCCTCCCACCTGCACTTTCATTACATTTATACTCTACGCCACACCTCTTCCTGCCCTCTGGCCAATTAGCTATCCCCAATCAATTAACAACTCCCCTCTCTCTCCACACTCTCCTCCCCCCAATCACATTACAGTAAATCCCTCCACGAATCAATTGACCTCATCTCCTTCTCCCCTAATCTACATTAGTACAAACTCCTTACTCCCACAACCTCCTACTAGAATAAACTACTGTTATTTACGTTGTCTTGTTTCTGAAACACTACTTTTCATACCAACATGATACATCTTTATCTCTCTGCCTCCCTCCTCCTTTTCCTTTCCCTATCAACCTACCACATTCCACTTTACCATCAAACACCATCTCCAACTCTCCCCATCACTCACATAAATAATACCCTTCCTAACCTACAGCTCCTCTCTCCATCCCTCTATCATACCTCACCTACACACCTTTTCAAGATCAATACATTTCCAATCACCCAATAACCAACCACACTACCAAACCAAAACATAGTAGTTCTACTTCCTTAAACCCCCTCACTTACATTAGTACTTCCTGAAAACACTTCTCCTAGGCAGGGATATCCACCCCAACCCAGGACCACCAGCCCTTGCCTCTTTCAATTTTACATCTCACTCCTCTAAATATCCAATGCCTAGTAAACAAAATCACATAACTTCATTCCTGGATTGCCAACATCTCCCCCATATCTTAACTCTACTTGCTGAAACCCCATATCTCAAACACTGAAATCTTACCTCCAGGCTATAACATCTTCTTGACAGAACTAATAAGAGGGGTGTAGGTGCTGCCATCCTTTTTACTATACAACTCATTCTCTATTCACTGTCATCTGTTTCCCATCCACTCATCAAGATTTCTCTTGAAGAGCGTCAGCGAGGTGCTCTGCTTGACATGTATGGGAAGTCCATTCCATAGCATGGGCAGTCTCTGGGTTATGAACCTGTCCCTCCAGCATGTTCTGTTAATTGTGGTAATGAGGTTGAGGTCTCTGGAGCATGTGTTGCGGAGGGTTTGGGATTTCTTTAGATGTAGCATTTCTAACAGAGCTGGGTCAGACATGGCTTTGTAAGTCAAGCAGATATCGCCTCTAAGTAGACAATATGAGACGGAGAATAGTTGGAATTTTTTGGGTCTGTCCAAATAGGACAAGTGTTTAAGGCCTATGATCTTCTTTGTGAGGTACTTTTGCGGCCTCTCCAGTTGTTGCAGGTGTCTAGTGAGGTACATGCCAAATGGGGCATTGTACTCAATTGGCCTAATGAGGGACGAGTAGAGGGAGACAATGATCTCTTTCTTCCTGGATGCAAACCCTTAGTAATGAGCTGTACCACATAGAATTACTTTCTGACCACAGTGGCAATGTGGTGATCAAATGAGAGGTTGCTGTCAACCTGTGTTCCCAGATCTCTTATAATGTCTTCATGTTCAGTGGACTGCCATCAATGTGGTAATTCATGAGAACCAGGTTTTTCCCAAAGGGGATGACAACATTTTTTGGCATTGAGCTTAAGGACATGGTTCTGACACCAGTCGCTGGTCTCAGTGAGGCCATTCTGTAGGATGTCAACATCACTTGGGGAGTTAATAATAGCTCCAAACTTGAAATTATCGGCGAACCTTGTCAGCCAGGTTCCCTTTGTGTTGGCCTGGACTTCAGAGAAGTAAATACCAAACAGGAGAGGACCCACTGTGGGACTCCACTCGTGACTAGTTGGCAGTTTGACTTTGAGTCAGCTACTTTCACACTTTGGGTTCCATCTGTGAGCCAGTTTGCAACCCACCTAGTGATATAGGGGCTGAAGCCTAGCTTAGTGGGTTTTTCTACGATTCCTGAGTGGGGAATTGTATCAAAAGCCTTGGCCAGATCGAGGTAGGCTATATGAACCACCTTGCCTTTATCCACAGCTCTGGTGACTGACTCAAAGAAGTTGACCAGGTTGAGCAGGCATGACCTACTCTTTACAAAACCAAACTGTGTGAGATCCATAGTTTAGAGATTCTCTATATCCTTGTTTATTAGGTCCATGATGATGCATTCCATAGCTTTGCATATCAGGCTAATGGGGTGACAGTTCCCAGGGTCTGTAGTCTCTCCTCCTTTGTGGAGAGAGATGACTGTAGGAAGCTTCACTTGTATCAAGATTATATCACCCCAGATGGGACTCAAACCCATAATCCCTGGCTTAGGAGGCCAACACATATTTCCAAGGGTCTTTATTACTATGTGTTGGCATGGAAGAGGCTTTTCGCAGACCCAGTCCACTTGTGTTTGATCATAGTATTGCAGAGAACTGGACAGTATTTGAGTAGGAATACAATATTTTCATACAAGCAGCTGTTTTGTAACAAAGATGCACGTACAAGGGCATTTCACTTAATCTAGTGGGGTCAGAAGCTATTGAAAGAAAGTGTTCATTTGTGTATGCACCAGCAGTATATGCAGGAGAAGGGGAAAATGCCATATTGTTTTACAAGCTGAATCAAGGGAGGACCCCGAGTGCTTGAAACGTAAATTTAGAGAAATATGTAACCTTCAGACAAATGTTACATTGGAGAGAGACTTATTTTACACAAGAGATGAAAACCCAGGAGAAACTTTTGCAACTTATATTAATGACTTGAGAAACAAAAGCTAAAATGAGGAGAGGTTAGCCTGCCTGGCAACTAGCAGTAGTGGAGAAACCAAGCTATCAGCTTGAGAGTGGATAGGTTCGGGTGACTCAGCCCTTGTGGGTGAGTGATCAGATCTGTTAGAGGGTCTAGAATCCACGGTGGGAATACTAAGTGAGGCCGAAGAAAGGGGAAACAAACTTGTCGAGGCCAGAGGATCACCTTGCATCTCAACCAAACAGCTTTATTTAGAAATTGTGGGATCAGAGGAATGGGAGGGTAGGCACAGAGAAGTCCCGTGGGCCAATCGTGGATCAGAATGTCTCTTGGTGACTCCCCCTCCAGGGGAAGTAGGGCGAAGCAGCTGCTGCACTTGGTGTTTGATGGGGAGGTTAAAAGATTGCAGCAAGGTTGGCCCCAGTGGCTAACGATTACAGACACCACTCGGGGTTGAGGGACCACTCGTGGGGCATGAGGATACATCTGCTCAGTTTGTCTGCAATCACGTTGGAGCTCCCCGGGATATGCGTTGCTATCAGAAAGTGATTGGAAACTATTGCCCACTGCCAGATTCTCATGGCTTCTCGATAACAGGGGTAGGACTTGGTTCCTCCTTGCTCGTTGATGCACCAAATCACTGACATATTGTCTGATTGGATTGCAATTGTCCCGGATGGGAGAGCCACATGGAATGCCTGCAACACTAACAGAATGGCCCTTAGTTCTAGGACATTGATATGCAGGTAGGTCTCCGAAGTGGACAATGTGCCTTGGACACTCTTTCCCTGAAAATGCCCCCACCCCACCCGATCAGGGAAGCATCTGTGTCAACAATGGCTGTGGGCTGGGAGGGATCTTCGTCTGGCCTCATCCACCAAAGCAAGTCCTGCTTGCAAGAGCTGGTTATTTGAATCTTGTAATCCAGGGGATGATAGTTGGGGAACCAGTGACACAAAAGAAGCCATTGCAGAATTCGCAAATGTAGCTTTGCTAGAGGCACTATTGGGATTGACACCATCATAGAACCCAAAGCTTGGAGAACTTGTCTTGCAGGGACTAATGTTTGAGCAAGATTCCCTCAGATTTGATGCCTCAGTTGGAGGAGTCTGTGAAGAGGGAGTGGTGATACTAGACAGGACTGAGTATTGAACACTGCTCCAATGAACTATATTTGTTGAGTAGGGATAAGATTTGATTTCTCCCAATGTATCACTATTCCCAACAATTTTGCTAGAGAGAGAGTATGTTGTAGGGCAGTTACTAGAAGATGCCTGGTGGGGGACATAAGCAGCCAGTCGTCTAGGTATGGAAACACCCAAAATCCTTTTAGTCTCAAGTGAGCTGTTACCACTGCTATGCATTTCATGAACACTCTGGGGGCTGTAACCTCTGGTGATAATCTTCTGCACCCAACGATCGGTGGTGATAGAGCACCAGGCAGCTTGGTGCAGAGAGAAACAACTGCCAACTGATTCCAGAGGTAAGCAATCGGGCCAACCCTCAGGACCGCTGATAAGGCTATCTAGAGAAGGAGTCCCTGGAACCTTGGTTGCAAGGACCCCCTCTGCCTCTATAGGGGCATCTTCCAGAACTGTTACTCCCTCTGCCTCTGGGAGTATCATCACCATGTGTGACACGGAAAGGACCCTGAAATTTCTTATGCCACATCTTCCCACTCCTCTGATTCCTGGAGAAGGTATTTTGAGGGTTGGAAAACAGGATTATTCCATCTTGCTCGCTCCTTGTTAGTTGTGCCCTTCACTTTGGAGCCAAAGAGGGATGAAGCTTCAATGGGAGCATTCAGAAAGTAAGACCTGAAGGGATCCACGAGGTCACAGATGCGAATTCAGGCATGACTTCTCAATGTCTGAACAAGCTGCTACAGCCATCCCTTTGGTTGCATGCTAGAGCAACCATATGGACAAGGATATTGATTCCAGAGTTGCTAGCTGTGAGGCCAATTTGTCCCTGACCTCGTCAGACAACTGTCCTGCGAGTGTCCCAGAGAGTTTGGAGATCAAGTCCCTCTGGAGCCTCGTAAAATGTGCCAAATACATAGCAAAGGTCCCTGATGCCATAACATGCTTCCCAAGTCTGTCCACCACCCGAGACTCTGTCTTGGGTGGGTGAACAGTGGGGCTTTCTTCAGACAAGTCCTTTTTCATGGCCACCGCCACCACCATAGCATCGACTGGTAACCCTTTCGACCAGTGTGGATTCTCAGCAGGAGGGGACAGAATTCTGTCTGGTCTCCGGGGGATCGCCTCAATGGAATCAAGGTTCTTCCATGCATGCTGCACAACAAGCTGGATGAGTTCGTCGGCAGGCGGAGTCACCCAAGATGTAGATGGCCGGGCACCAAAAGCTTGCAGGAACATGGTCTCCTAAGATGAAGGGCTAGAGGGCTTCCAGTCAGCTCTCTGTTTTAACATTTCCAGGATGTCTCCGAAGGAGACATCAGGAGGTGACCATGGGGATGGTTCACCATCATCATAATCCTTGTCTTCCGTTAAGGACTCCTCAGGTGAGTCCACATGCTTCCTCTTGCACGTCTTCTTTCAAGGGGGCTCCTCAGTGGGGGTCTCTGAGGAGGACTCAGAAGAGTGGGTACCCTGAACAGGGGTGTCCTGTGGCTGCAAGTCAGGGGGCGAAAACTGGGATTCCGACATCATAGGAGTGCTACCAGAAGCAAGAGCCTTCTCCATCGTGCGGAATGCAGGCTGTCTGAAGAGAGATGGGAACCCGGAACTGAGAAAGACAACCTCAGGACCAGGGTCACACCCGCTCCAACAGACCTGACCCCATGGGTGGAGCCTCAAGCAAGATCGGCGCAGACACAGTCATCTGTACTGAGGAGGGAACCGAGGAGAAAGATGGCACTGTACCCTAGGCCGACGTGCTCGTCCCCCAATCCCCACATTGATGAAGGATTGGTTTGGCAGGAACCGAAGACCAAAGGGACAAACTTGGAGCTGGTGTGAGATGCACCGTGGGTGCCAAGGTGGTGGGTTCCAAGAAGGATATCGGAACAGAAGGCTTCAAAACTGAGATGGTCGGAGGAGTGTAAGATGGAGTCCGTGGATAAGGCAACCCAAGTCCAGCAGGTAGATGGGTTTTAGAAAGTGATGGAATCCCCCTGGCTACTAGCAGCTGGTCTACATGATGCACCACATCGTGTTCCGAAAGGCTCCTGGTGGATCTAGTGGATACTCCAGACTGGGAGTCAGGACATTTGAGAAATGGGCTATACGCTTGGCCCAGAAACGGGTCTACTGAGGGAGAGTATCGGGTCCATGGTGTAATGTCTGCCAGCACTGAAGTCTCTAATTTCAAGACCAAAAGCAAAGGGGTCAGATCCACTGTGGTCGGTATAACGCTCGGTGCCGAAGTGGCACTCTGAGCCAAAACGGTTGGTTCCAAAATATAAGTCAAAGTCGAAGTAAAAGTTGTGCCCTGAACCAAAGTAGCTACAGGAGCTGAAGTCAAAATAGGCATGGTAAGGTCTATGATCGGGGCCGGAGGAAATGTCTGTGCCAATACAGGTGTCGGTATCGAAGGTTTTGAGATGGTCAGGGCCGAGGAAGGCGTAGCCGAAGAGGCAGATTTATGCTCAGACGATAACTTGGGGACTTTAGATTTCCCAGGTTTGCGCTGATCACCTAATGGTGAAGAAGGAACAAAATGGGATCTCTTTTTGTCCTTAGAAGGAGGGGGTGAGACCTCCATCTCAGAAATGGCCTCTGAGAAGGGAGACTTAAGTAACCCCTTCAGAATGAGTTTATTTTTGCGCTCATTAAGAGTGCATTGGATGAAACTTTGACAAGTATTACATGGAGGCTGCACCGAAAGGTGGGCCACTCCCAAACAGTATACACAATCATCATGCAAGTCATTGTTAGGTAACTTGCCCTTACAAGAAGTACAATGCTTAAAGGCAGAGGTACCTTTCTTATCCGCCATTTTAATAGAAAAGACACCACAACTAACTGTATAATCCAACAATAATGAAGTCACTCAATTCAAAAACGCAAGAAATCACAAGAAAATACCAATATTACATCACACTGTAAAAGTGAAGAAAAGGGAACACCTGAATAGGGATGAAAGCTAACAGGTTAGGCAAGAGAAAGCAATACCAGCTATGGTACTGAAGAAATACCACAAGGGTAAGGGAAACGGCCGTACCAGCAATGGTACTTCAGTCTACCAACAGTAAAAATGGGTAGAGTGTAGAATATATGGTTAGATCGAAGAGGAGACACTAGAAATACTAAAGGTTTAGTAAAATATGAAGCTATCCAAAAACTTTTACACAAAAATCAAAAAAGATTTTACTTAGCTGAGAGCTTGGCTGAAACGCAGCTTTACAGCAAGTGGCAAACGAGATCTGAGGTAACAGGGAGAAGGGCATTCTGGGTAGAGACTTAGCTCGAGAGTTTTTTTGGCTGGCGCGAGCTTGGTAACAGGCCGACTCGGTTCCGAGGGCTCGGAACTGAACCTATCAGTGATGAATGGAAAGAAGATTAACAACATCAGATCATTACTTAATGTTGGGTAGACTCTTAATCAAACTGATTTGAGATTGATTTGCTACCTAACCTAACATCCAGTGCTGTCATTACCAAGTTGAAACATTATTTCTCAGTCCATGGTAGTCCACACAGAGTTATTTCTGACAATGGTGCCCAGTTTACCAGTCAGCTATTTAAGAAATCTTCAGTAAAAAATATATAGTGGAGATACACAGCAGGAAATAAAAAACTTTTAATAATGGTTAAAGCTTTCACATCACAGATGCTTCATCAGACCATAAAACTCATCCTATCTAACTCATTTATATACTCCTTAACTACCAATTAATCATTAAGATATTAAAATAAATAATTACTTAATTAATACAATCAATATTAAAAGAACCTTCACACATATTATACCTCTTCTATCTTACAAAAACATACATAATTTATACAAACAACTACTTAATTACAACTTGAATAAATATAATAATATATTTAAAAAACATTTAACATTATGTGTGTATATATGTAATATCCATCATAAACGCTTCATTATTAAGTAAGGTTTAATTGATGTTCTGTCATTTAGCCCTGGTTCCTTCTCAGCCTGCAATTCAATTATCAACCTCTGTTCACTTTACTCTAACCTACATTTCATATCCCCCAGTCTTAAATCTTGATGGACACACTCAACTACCTTAAACAAAAATTGATGTGTTGTGTCTTCACATATGTCTTGCCAGGGCACTCCTCTCAGATTCTCTATTTTTCATAGCTGCCAAATGCTCCCTGACTCTCTAAGTGAGCGTGTAGTTATCCCCACATAGAAAGAGGGACAGGTTGAACAGAAAGCTAAATAGACCAAGTTTCTTGTTCTACAACCTGCTTTCACTTTAAACTCATATATTTTCTTTGTCTTTGGATGTATAAATACTCTTATCACCCAACACCCCACAAACACTACATTGCCTAAACTTACTCAAACCATACACCATGTCTCTAGCATTGTTGGGCTGACAATTTTTTTTAGGTTTTTCTTATTCTTTCAACAAAAGTTAGGTTTAGTACCAACAATCCTAGCTATCTCAGGGTCCGACTGTAGTATAGACCAATTACTATAAACAATCTCATGTACCTTGCCTCATTGTTGAATCCTCCCTTACGATTTTGAGAGGGAGTATAAGTATCACCAAGCATATATGGTCTTGCCCCATCTCCCTTTAATGACCTGACTTGGTTAAGGCCTGCATCTATCTCATCCTACTTATACTATGCCCTTATCAAACTGGTCTTGATCCATATCCAATCTGGATAATAATATTTTTATAGACATAAGTGGGATGCATACTATCTCTACTTATTCTTTTCTATACAACCATGTGGTGAATGTCCCATTAATTCCTTTCCATATGAAATAAAACGAAAGTTCCTTTCATTCCCTTAAGGACTCTTCTTCTCAGGAATACAAAACAGCAAACAAATAGAAAGTTGAGTCCAAACTAGGCCAATATAAAATAATTTAATAGTAAGAAGGGTATCCACCGAAGCACTAGCTACTATTAAATTATTTTAAATTCCTTTCAATATGGTAACATCCAAAAATAAGAGTTCTGTGTAAGAAACTAAATGGATAAATCTCAGAAAATTAGTTGTGGTATCCAAAAAACGTAAAAAATTCATCCAACTCTCCCCTTGTACCTTTCCAAACAAACATGAGGTCATCTACAAACCTCCTATAAAAGAGGATATTGCTGGTAAACCTCTCATGAGACAAGACACAACTCTCCTCCCAATAAGCAAGAACCATGTTGGCATAGCTATTGGCACACGGTGTGCCCATAGCTACGCCATATATTTGGAGATGATACTTCTGACCTAACAGAAAGATGTTCTCTAGTAAATTCACTATTCATATCGATACCCCATACTTATGGGCAAGAAGCAGTAAAGACATATTTAGGTTTACATAGCACATACGATAATAAGAGAACAGATTTTCCATTTATATTATTAGAGCTGATACTAGAGAATATCTTTCTGTTAGGTCAGAAGTATTATCTCCAACTATATGGCATAGCTATGGGCACACCGTGTGCCAATAGCTACACCAACATGGTTCTTGTTTATTGGGAGGAGAGTTGTGTCTTGTCTCATGAGAGGTTTGCCAGCAACATCCTCTTTTATAGGAGGTTTGTAGATGACCTCATGTTTGTTTGGAAAGGTACAAGGGGAGAGTTGGATGAATTTTTTATGTTTTTGGATACCACTACTAATTTTCTGAGATTTAACCATTTAGTTTGTACACAGAACTCTCATTTTTGGATGTTACCATATTGAAAGGAATTAATGAGACACTCGCCACACAGTTGTACAGAAATGAATGCAGGAGAAATAATGTCTTAAGTAGAGATTGTATGCATCCCACTTATGTCTATAAAAATATTATAAAAGGGCAGGCCATGCACATATCCAGATTGGATATTGATCAAGACCAGTTTGATAAGGACATGGGAATTTTTAGTAGGGAGCTGCTACAACGGAAGTATAAGAGGATGAGACAGACGCAGGCCTTAACCAAGTCAGGTCATTAAGGGGAGATAGGGCAAGACTGTATATGCTTAGTGATACCTATACTACCTCTCAAAATCGTAAGGGAGGATTCAACAATGAGGCGTTACCCATTCACCTTGAGTTTGCTGGAAATATTAAGAAGATACATGAGATTGTTTATAGTAATTGGTCTTTACTACAATCGGACCCTGAGACAGCTAGTATTGCTGGTACTAAATCCAACTTTGGTTATAAGAAAAATCTCAAAAGATTATTGTGTCAGCCCAACAACGCTAGAAATATGGTGTATGGTTTAAGTAAGTGTGGGCAATGTAGTGTTTGCGGGGTGTTGAGTGATGATAGAGTACTTATACATCCAAAGACAAAGAAAAGATATGAGTTTAAAGTGAAAGCGGATTGTAGAATGAGAAACTTTGTCTATTTAGCTGTCTGTTCAACCTGTCCCTCTTTCTATGTGGGGATGACTACACGCTCACTTAGAGAGAGAGTCAGGGAGCATTTGGCAGCTATTAGAAATACAGAATCTGAGAGGAGTGCCCTGGCAAGACATATTATATGTGAAGACACAACACATCAATTTTTGTTTAAGGTAGTTGAGTGTGTCCATCAAGATGCAAGACTGGGAGATATGAAAGACAGGTTAGAGTTAAGTGAACTGAGGTGGATAACTGAACTGCAGGCTGAGAAGGAACCAGGGCTGAATGACAGAACATTAATTAAACCTTACTTAAAAATGAGGAGTTTATGATGGATATTACATATACACACGTTAAATGTTTTTTAAATATATTATATTTATTCAAGTTGTAATTAAGTAGTTGTCTGTATAAATTATGCATGTTTTTGTAAGACAGAAGATGTAGAATATGTGTGAAGGTTCTTTTAATATTGATTGTATTAAGTAATTATTTATTTTAATGTCTTATTAATGATTGTTTAATTGGTAGTTAAGGAGTATATAAATGAGTTAGACAGGATGAGTTTTATGATCTGATGAAGAATCTGTGATGTGAAAGTGCTAACCGTTATTAAAAGTTTTTTATTTCCTGCCATGCATCTCCACTATATATTTTTAACTGAAGTATTTGTTTGTTGGTATAAGTAGGAGTTAATCCACAGTGAATGCACTGTTGAATTTTATTGTATTTAAGACATCTGCAAAAGAGTGGGACTTTATCCGTGTCACCAGTGGTCCTGAGTACCCACAGTCAAACGGCATAGCTGTGCATGCAGTACAAAGTGCAAAGCAATTACTAGAGAGATCAAAGCATGACAATACAGATGTTTTCTTGAATTTGCTTAATCTCAGAAATATACCCCATGGCAATTTACTTGTCTCACCTGGTCAGAGACTTCTGTCTAGGCAAACCAAAACAACATTGCCTATCAGTTCTAGTTTGTTGGTGCCTAATGCTAAAAGCACCAGAGCAATCAAAGCCCAACTATTCAAAAACCATTTATTCCAGAAGTCCAACTATGATACAATGAACAGATTTCTTCATCCATTGAAAGGAGGAGAGATAGTGAGGATGCAAACAGCGAAAGGTTTTGATCGAACTGGTCAAATGAGAGGTATATGTGCTGAGCTGAGATGTTACTTCGTGGAATCTGAGGGTACAGAATTCAGAAGAAATCACAGGCATCTTCTTTCCGTGTATGAATCAATATTGCAGCATTGTACCTGTGATACAGACTCTAGATCTCAGAGCACTCCAGACGATGTTCATGTTGAAGGACGTGCCCCAGTACCTATTCCCATTCCGGATGATATCCCAGATGTCTCTGAAGTTGAACATTCATTAAAGACAGCCCCTGTTGCTAAACCCAGTCCTAGTTTTTATGTCACATGATCAGATCATATTTCCAGACCTAGTGTAAAATACACAGCAACCCGGACATGATTGTTTCATTTGTAATTAGTTCTGTATAACTGCATGTCAAAGGATCATTTCTGTACAACTGCATGTCAATGACTGTTGTCATTATTACTGTCCATGACTTATTTTTCAGAGACAGAGGATGTAGAACAGAGCATGTGTTGTAACTTTAAGAAGCATTTCAAAGTGAGGGCACTAACATGTACGAGTGCAGTAGTCTGTTTATAAGTTTATTTAATTTACTAAGCCTCAATCCTGATGTGTTTGTATATAATAAACCAGCTTGAACTGAACCCACAACTGTTCCTCTGGTTTATTCTGTCTGGATGAGAGACATGGTGCCAGAATGTCATCAAGAGTAAAACTTCTTCAAGCCATGAGGTGCAGAGTTAATGGTGGAGGTACATTGAACAGGTCGGGTGATCCACTGCTCAAACAATTAAGAAAGATCAGAAACTAATTTCAGGTAATGAAAAACTCACATAAATGATTTTGTAAAGAAAACAATACAAAGCATTCGCAAAGCACAAAATGCATTATTAATAAAACACAAAGCACAAGGAGTATTATTAATCAAACGAAAACCACAAAACGCATTATTGAATAAGCAAAATGTTTGAAACCACAATACTTGATAAAGTTATTTGAAATACTTATGAGTGCGTTCAGAACTACTTCTGATTTGCATAATGAGCATATTAAAAGCAAAACAAGCACAAGAAAAGTATAACGAGCATGTTAAAAGTCAAACAAGCATAATGAGTTTAACAGAAGGGTAACGTGAGCATGGAAAAGCAAAGCGTCTGCATTATTTAGTAAACAACTATGTTTTTTGATATGTGCTACTATTTCCCATTGACTAAAGCTATTCAGAGTATAACTTGAGTTGTTCGAAGTATCTCAGTATGTGGAAAGTGTTTACAATGTGTGCTTTATTGCAGTACAACTATTTTGAAGAGTTTACTGTGTGCAAGTACAGCTTTTTCGCAAAGTGCAGTCAAAACAGTCATTTTGAAAAGTTTCTTGTGCTGTGCACAGTTTATTTGCAAAGTGCAGCCATTTGAAAGTGTTTCTTAAATTGTACAGAGTTATTTTGCAGAGTACAATAATTTTGAGAAGTTTCTTGTGCTGTGTACAACTCATTTGCAAAGTGCAGTCATTTTGAAGTGTTTCTTACACTGATAAGGGTGGTTTTGCAGAGTACAGTGATATCAAAGTGTTTTTGTGCTATGGAAACTCATTTTACAAAGTGCAGTTATTCTGAAGAGTCTACTGTACTATTGCGCATAGTAGTCTGTTTATAAGTTTAAGCTACTAAGCCTCAATCCTGATGTGTTTGTATATAATCAAGCTGCCTGAACCAAACCCACAACTGTTTGTCTGTTTTATCCTGACCGGATGAGCAACAACAGGCCCTTCTTGAATAGTACCCAGAGTCAAAAGGTCTTGATGCACCTCTGGGAAAAAGGGAAGTTGTTCCCGAGGAGGCTGAGGAATGCTCATAAAAGGGGAACTGATTTCCACACCATGAAATACCCCTGGCGAATAATGGACAGAACCCAGGAATCCTGAGTAATCTGTAGCCAAGGTGTTTGGTTAATCTGTAGCCAAACAGGAAGAGAAAGAGAGACAGACAGGAAGAGAAAGAGGAATGTGGCTGGGAAGAAACAAATAGTCAGACAGCACCTGGTTCATCTGGAAAGGAAGACTTCAGAGTCCCTGAAGTCTATGTAGCCTTAGCAGGAGGAGCCTACTTGCCATCTTTTATACCCTTAGGAAGAGGGCAAGATTGCCTGTGAACAAAGGCTGGTTGATTGGGGGTAGTTTTTCTGAAATTTAAGAACACGAGAAAAACACGTCTGATTTCTGGTAAAGCCCTCCCCTTATCCTGAAGGGACTTAAATCAGTAGTGGCTTCCCCAAACAAGTGATCATCATCAAGAGGGACATCCATCAGCTTAGCCTTGATATCATCAGGCAATGGTTGAAGCTGAAACCAATAATACCTCCTCAGCACCAAACCAAAAGCAGCAGCCCTATAAGAAGCATCTGCTGCATAATAACTACACTTCATGGAATGACAAGCCACCTGTGAGGAAGTCCATGACAAGGAAAGAGCAGAAGTTTTACCCTAAGAGTCTGGAAGATCAAATATAACCTGACAAGCTTGAGAAAGGAGAGCCAACACATACCTGGACATATGGGTCTGATAATTAACAGCCCTAAAAGCCAGGGTATAAACCTTCTTACCTAGCCTTTCCATGGTTCTACTGTTTTTATCAGAGGCCACTAATGTCGGCAAAGAAAGCAATTGAGAGGGCTTGTCAGAGGCTACAGACCCACTGCCCACAAAAATACAGTCCTCATGCACCCTATAAAACCTATGAGGTTTCTTGGGAGCAGGGAGCTGAGAATCAGGAGCTTTAGAGGCATTGGAAAACACATCCAACAAAGCACCCAAAATAGGAGGAACAGCAGAGAGTTTAGGAGATTCCATCTGCAGCAACTCATTGCACCTCTTATGGATCTCACAGACCTGAGCATAATCCCATTTAAAGAACTCCATCTTCTTGGAGATGGTATCTCCAAAAGAAATCCCTTCAAAGGGAGTTATCAGGACTGGTAGATTCCTTTCTCTGACCCATAATCCAAAGGAGAAGGAATTTGAGAGGAATAAGCAAGGGATTCCTCATCAGAATTAATCTCCTCCTCAGAGGAATCCTGTTCCCTGAATCCTTTAAGGGGGAGTACAGGACCAAGGGGGAGATGGAACAGAAACACCCTGTGGTGGCTTAAATACCATCAAAGCACTAAACAAACCCCTGAGTGAAGGCCTGCCACTCCCTATGTAGATCTTTAGGGGCAGGAGAAACAAGTTTATTTATTTATTTATTTTTTCTTTAATGGGAAGTCTGCCTTATAAAACTCAGAAGGCTCTGACAGAGGATGGCATTTAATAGTAGTAGTAGGGACTTCTTCCCTGACTAACATCCGAGGAACAGTGATGCTCCTATTTAAAAATAATTAAGTCACAGGACAGTCATTAAAGACACTGTTTCCAAGCTTTGAAAATGAAGTTTCTCAGAAAAAGTACACATTCTGTCAAAAAATTAAAGTAGAAGCACCCCCCCCCCAAGGGAACTTATCTTCCCAGCACTGGAACAGAGTTAGCTGACTATCAATCCTCAAAAGCCTGCAAAAGGAGAGGTCTTCTGCAGCAGGAAAGCTCTGAAGGGCTTAGCTCCCAAACCTGACTTTTTGTCAGCACAATTTGAGACGACAATTTGAGACGATGAATATCACGAGCACAGGGAAGATATCCGGAAGCACTGGAAGCTGTCAGGCTGTTAAATCCATAGCAAGCTATATCTCACACAACTAAGGTTATTGCAGCAGTGATCCATATGATGACATCTAATGTTGAAAAGGGTTACTCTCCTGTTACTTCTGTCATGCTAATATCCTTGGTGTGGGAAGGAAACCAGTTGTGCTCTGGGGATGTCCAGTCTATGGAAGTCAGGCAAGCCAAACATTCAACTGAGAACCCTTTCCATACATAAGATAATTATTTCAGGAATGATCTTTATGATGAACATCTAACACCTCCTTCTAACCGGTATTAAGACCACTGAAGCAGTAACATGTCACATCTGCTCAACAGGTCGTGTAGTGGTGGGTTTAGAAGTATTCATGTTCCAAAGGAAAAATGTATCCAACATTTTTAAGGATCTGCATCACCATATTCCTCCATATTACTACTGGCCTGCTTACCTGGTGTGCACTATACATATAGCAATGGTTGCAAAATTCACTGAACATGAATAGTCTCAAAAAGGGATTGTGAACAACTGTGGACGCTTACTACACAAGGTATCATCTTACTTGTCCAGGCAGAATATGCAAAGTATTTTCCACTAGAAGACACATTATTACTTAAAATTATATTTAGTAAATGCCCCCCCTTCCTCAAATTACTAAGGTCTTATGCTCCTCAGCAACCAGATTATCAGTTGCAAGAATGGAAGTTTTCAGTACGCAGCCTCCCACCAAAGAGAGATAAAGGCAAACAAGCAGTGTAAATCCTAGAAGACAAATGAACTACACAGACATTTTGAAAAAGAGCAGAATAGGATACCTGAACTAGTATAACCACTTAAAAATCACAAAAATGACATACTCCTTACCACTGTGTACATTAAGCACAACCTCATCTATGAGAAGGCACCTAAGGAAGGAGCACACAAGATATGGGATGAAGTGACCTGCAAAAGCATTTCTACAAAGTGTTGTTCAAACATGGGAACTGGGGAAGAGTTGTGACCACATCACTGCTATTTCTTCTGGAAGGCATATGGGCCCATCAGGGACCAAAGCAGGTTCCTGTCTGAAGAACAAGTGATTGCTTCTTAAAACCCTTTGTTTAACTAGCTCACAGCATCCTCTACCAGATTTTACACACAATCCAATGACATGCCACAAGGTTTAGCTACAGAAAGCTCACAGCAGTGTAAGTATGGAAACTGAAGGTCTATGCAAGATCAGAGAAGATGCAAATATGTGTACTTTGCAAGGACAACTGGAACTTGGTTGATATGGTGTCTTCATGAAGTTGAAGGATTTGACATGTTAGTGGCACAACAGGTAGCACACTCACTTTTGGTACTGGAAGATCAAAAAGCCGAGGGGTTCTATTCCCACTCCAGTAATTGGATTAATTTTCAAACTGCTAACAATGCAATGCAGTATTAAGGGGTGCTGCATTCCTGAGTGTGCTACACATCAGATGAGACATTAAACTGAAGTCACATCTGCTTGAGTTGCTGGCAGCTCGCATGGATGTTAAAGATCCCACAGCACCTACTGAAAAGAGTAGATTTGCTCAAATGCCATGACCAAATCTCCTCTGAATAGTATAAATGTCACCTCAGGTCTCCCCAAAAAGGGGGTGACTAGCCTAGTGGAGTGAACTAGTCAACAAAGGATAAATAAAAAAATAAATGAAATAAATATGTGAATTTATGTTGCCTATTTATGCATTTCGATTGACAAACTATGCAATTTTACTGAATGATTGTCAGTGTGGTGCATGTAAAAGGATTACAAAATTAGGGAAAGGACTCCAATTTATAAAGTGAAAGGTTGCTGGATGGAAAAGGGGGACGGCCATGAATATTTAACCCTGGCATGGGTGTGAATCGGGCTTAGGGTACTAAAGGGTTTTGTGCCTTCACACTCGACTTATTAATCCAGTCCTGAAGCACAGAGTACTTTGCTTGTTCTTATTCTGACGGCTCACATCTTTGAAACGTATTTAAAGAAGTTTCTAGGATATCACTTTGTGAAGGGGTGCAGTCATAGAAAGTTGACTTAATGGCTTGAATCTTTCATAATTCAGTGCATCTGCACCACAGCATCAAATAGTCTGCAGCAGACAATCCTTTACTGGAACATTAAATCCCACTTCAAAACAGTAAAAGTATAGAAAGTTAAAAATCAACTCCAAAAATAACACATTCTCTGTACTTCCCTTATGCCCCTGGAGCCATGAACATCTCTCCGCAGTCATTCCTGCTAAAAAGGGGTTGAAAAGTGATTTCTCCACAAAAATAACTTGTTTGCAAACTGTGGACTGGAATCTGAGTAGCGATATTGTTTCCTATCTAATCTATTGAGGAAAAAATTAATGAGAAACTCGCAAAAATATTCTTTGCCAATACTAATACAGGGGCCTAGTATTCGAGATCCAGCTACCCTGCAGGACATGTCTGAATAAGGTGCTCAGGTGGACGAACTGCCTGAGGAGCAGCAGCAGCAGCATGCAATTTCTCTAGCACTTTTTCTGCAGGAAATTAAAGAGGTGAAAGCAAGACTGCAAACATACACAGCCAAAACAGAGGACAATTTGCCATCTATAACGCAAACCCTGAACAAACAATCTGTTACCTGACAATGACAAAGAACACAGAGTCAGGTCAGATGCCACAGAAGCTAGGCAAGAATACTTGGAAGTCAGGGTCACTGAAATGGATGATCTCACAAGAATAAAAAAAAAAAAAAAAAAAACTAAGAATAACAGCGGTACCTGAAAAAAGTGGAGAAAGTAGATTGCCCTAACCTGGTAAACAAAAATTGGCTAAATGGGGTCCCTATCAGAAACTAAAGTTTTCAGAAACTCAAAATTTATATGGTCGAGACCATACGATCAATTTTCCGAAAACATGAAGCTTTTGAATGGAGATCGTGATACAGTGAGAATCGGGGAATTTACCCTTTTCCCCACTGTAGTGCAATTTCAGAGTTGGTATATATAATATGCAAGGGGTATGTGGAGCACAGCCCCTGACATGGGGGGGGGGGGTGCGGGGGCTTGTCCTCTTGCAAAAACATAGAAAAAGGTAGATTTTTTGTTATTTTTTTAAGGTTGAAGTTTTCAGAAACTCGATTCAATTGTCAATAATATGTATTTCGAGTTTCTGAAAACACCAGCTTCTGACATAGACCTGGCTAAATGGACTAGTACCCAACTAGATAACTTTTGAATAAAGAGGGTCAACATGGCTCCATAGAGTCCACAAATCAATGCTAAGGCTCCTCCAAGTCAGATAATAGTGCAGTCTGACACAGAGCCAAAAAGAGACATTGCTTACCCAAATATGGAGACCCAGCAATCATTTTATTTGGACACATACCCCAGTGTATGTGGATAATACAGTTGTGCAAAATATCTTACAATAACAGAAGTCCATCTCTTCAGTGTTGCGGTATTCTTTACACAAGGGATCTCCTACCAGTGATATCCCAATGTCTGGTCAGTATACTGAAGCCTTTATATCTTATAGGTGCCGTACATCACACATGTTCCCTGCATATGGCACAGGGCAAAAAGGTGACGTACAGATCCAAACACTCAGAACTGAAGTGCCCCAGGAGGAAATGAGTACCTTCAGTGATAAAACAGAACATGTACATCCAGAAGAAAAATGAAGCAAAGGCCGCTTGGCTAGGAGGGTAACAAAAGCTTGGGGCAAGGGATACAAAACAGAGTGAAAAAGGGAGGGACTGAATACAGCAACAGTGAAGAGAAAGACCTTTACTGCTACGGTAAGATTTTACAAAACCATACTATGTCTTTCCATATGACTGCTGCAGTATTCTTTACATAAGGGAGAGTACAAGAGCTAAGAGGAAGGCTGGGAGGAGGAAGGCTCAGAATAGACTTTGCAAAACCTGCACTGGCCCTGGAAACAGCATTCAATTTATAATTTTTACTGAAAGTATGAACAGAGAACAGAGTAGCAGCCTCAAGAATTTAATTTGTGTCCAAACCCTTGAAAAAGGCACCAGATGAGGCAACCACCCTAGTAGAATATGACTTTACATACGAAGAAAGACACTTGCCATGAAAAAGATAACAAAATGAAATGGCCTTAGAAATTCAGGATGAGATGGTTTGCATGGAAACATTCAAACCCAAAGTCCTGGGATGAAAAGAAAAAAAGTTACTCAGACTTGTGAACTGCCTTTGTTTTATCTAAATAATACCTAAGCATCTATGCAGATCCAAGGTGTGAAGAACCTTCTCAATGGCAGACTGTGGAGAAGGAAAGGAAGGAAGGAAGGTGAACACTGATTAAGGGACAACTCCTTAACCACCTTGGTCATATAAAAAGGATTAGCTTGAAGAGATACCCTATCTTTGTGAAAAATTAAAAAAAGGAGAAATAGCCAAGAGATCCTGAAGTTCAGACACTCCGTTGGCTGAAGTAAGAACCAATAGAAGAACAGTCTTCCAAGAACAACATTGCAATAACTGGCCTGTGTTCTTAACCTCCTCAATCAGGCTGAACTAGCAGGTTCAAATGGAGCCTCGATCAACTTTTCAAGTATAAAACTGAGGTCCCAAGAAGGAGGAATAGGCTTTCTGGAAGGCCTGATATGAAGGACACCTTTAAGAAATTGCCTCAAACCGAGCAGCAAAAAGTGGATTCAAGAGCAGACAAGCAGAAATTGCTGACAGCTGGGCTCTAACTGAAGAATATGCCAGTCCAACATGGAGATCATACAAATGACAGAAACAGAGGAAGTTCCACAGAGAGGGGATCCTGATGGCAAGAGAGGCACCAGAAAGAAAATCTTTTCCATTTCGACATGTATGATGTTCTGAAAGTGGGTTTCCTGGCCTCCTGCATAACCCAGAGAACATCTTTAGAAAAGAGGTGCTTAAAAAAAATCAAAACCCTATCACCCACAGTATCAGTTGAAGAGTGGACAGGTGAGGATGGATAAGATACCCCCTTGTACTGTGTGAGAAGATCCACCCAGTGAGGTAACTTGTGGTGATTGCCCCTGGTCAGGTGATAAAGAAGCAGGAACCAAAGTTGTCTGAGTCGAAAGAGAGTTACCAGCAAGATTATGGGAGAATCCTGTCTGATCTTATGTAGAATTTGTGGCAGCAGACAAAGGGGGTAAAGGTATACAGAAACATTTTCTTCCAAGGAAGAGAAGTCAGAAGACTTGGTACTCTTGAACAGAATAGAGGAAGGTGTCTGTTAAGATAGGAGGCAAAAAGCTCTACCCTGAGGAATACCCCAGGGATGGCCTATGTCCAGAAGCACATCTCTGTGAAGCATCCATTCGTGAGCCTGTGTTCTGGACCTCCTCAATCAGGCTGTCACTAGACTGTACTCTGAAGGAATGTAAACCTCCTGAAGTGTTACGTGACACCTGACAGCTAGATGCCATGCCTGAAGAGCTAATGTGCAAAGGAGATAGGACCTCGTACCCCCCCTGCTTGTTGACATACTACATCACAGTGGTATTGTCTGTGAAGGCTTTGAGGGGGCAGGGGTAGAAAAGTGAAATGAAAAGCTTGCAGAGCCAGAAACAGAGTGCTTATCTCTTTTACATTTTTTTAAACACCTTTATTGAATTATCACTTGTGACATAGGCACATTTACATAAAAGTAATCAAACTATTAACAAGTTAAAATTAACAAACATTATGCTTCACATACATTGCTATATATCATATAACTTAAGCAACATTACATAAATTATTCAATTCTTGCCCCTTTTTTTTAAAATAAGAAACATCTTTATTAAACCATCACTTACAAAACAATCATACATTTATATAAATGAAAACAAACCACACAGACACAATCCTAATTACAAGCATTTTACATCACAAACCATACTGACACACTCTCAGTTACAAGCATTATAAACTTATAATCTACCCAATCATTTTTAATCAAACATTATATAGCTCATTTAAGTCCTGCTTCCTTTTAAACCTCATGCCTCCCCTGTATGTACTGTTCACACACTTCCATTTTTCTTAAGTAGTTTTCTCCTACCTTTTTCTAAAGACCTCAATTCCAGTCATTTTACCGCTGTTACTATATTCACTACTTCTAATACAGTTGATTTAGACTTTGATTTCCATTTTCTAGTAACTGCTTTTTTGGAAGCTCATAATTGGAGACAGCAAGGCCTCACCATGTCTAGGCAATTCCAATTCTGTATCATAGCTCAGAAGAATCATCTCCCTTGTCACACCAATCCGCCCATCCAACATCTCCAACAGTGCATCCTGCAGGGAATCCTTAAGTCCACCAACTCACTGCACTCCTAGAAAGTATGTTCCAAATTACCTCTTTTTCCCAGTCACACCTCTAACATTTGCTATCTACCCGAGGAAAAATTCACTTAAATATAATAGGGGTATAAAATATCAATGTCAACATTTCCAAGCAAAAATCGTAAATCTTCTAGATTTTGTTGCATATTTTTAACACATACATATACCCTCCCATTGTTTCTTTGTGAAGTGCTTATCCAACGACTCTTCCCAATCCTTTCTAACCTCCTCTGATTGATTCTTAAAGTTATCATGCAATATTTTATATGCTCTATTAATTATTCCTTTTTTAATGGTAGCTTCTGTTCTAGATTCTACTAAAAACTCAACCAGTGCTGGTCTTTTGTTCTCATCTCTTTTACACTGATATGATCTGACCTCTGATGAGAAGGCCAGAGACCCTGGACCTTTAGAGGGCCACAAGAAGCCCCCCCATCCAAAGTCTGAGGTGTCCATGAACAGGTCCTACGGAGTTGGAGCCTGGAAGGGAAGCCCCAGATTGAGAAACAGTTGTTGAATCCACCCACTGAAGTTCAAGTATGAGAAAAGGAAGTAACGGAACAGGGAACTCCAGGGGGTGGCAATATTGAAACCACACTGATCTGAGGTTCTACTGAAGCTTCCTTATATGGAGCCTGGCAAGAGGAAGCATGGGAATAGTGGAGACCATAAATCCTAGAACCCTGAGAAATTCCCCAGCTGTGAGATAGGACAGAAACAGTACAGACTTGAAAAAGATTGTCAGAGACAAAACCTTGGAAGCAGGAAGAGAAGCCAACATGGGAATAGTCTGAAGCCTGCACACAAAAAAAATACATGATCTTCGCAGGACGTCAGAACCAATTTCTTGAGATTTATAGTGAACCCCAGACTTTGTAAAAGTGGTAAAGTGGAGATTTGCAACAGAATGCTGGGAGAAGGAGCTTGAATGAGCAAGTCGTCCAGATAGGGGAAAATGTGTATTCTTCGAAACCTGGAAAAAGCAATGACAGGAGCAACGCCTTTGCTAAATACTCTTGGGGTGGTAAAAATGCCAAAGGGCAAAACATGGAACTGAAAATGAGAGGAAGAAACAGAGAAACAAACATTTCCTGAAGGCAGGGTGAATGGGGCTGTGAATGTATGCATCCTTGAGGTCTAGAGAAACTAAAAAGGCCTAAGAAAGAAGAGCAGGAAACAATGTCTGAATAGACAGCATCCGGAAAGAAGAGACCTTAAGAAAGGCATTAAGCACAGAAAAATCCAGAATGTTTACAAATGTCAAATGGAGACAGGGCTGTCCTGAAAGGAAGGCTTCTGAGACGAAACAGTCTGAGTGAATTTAGCAAAAACAATATGCCTTGACACTGCCTTACCTTTGGGAGGTGAGCAAGTTTGCCTATAGACTAAGGTGGACTTAGAAGAGTAATTCCTCTGGAATTTGGGGATGGGGAGACAAATATATTTCAATTCTAGTAAAGCTTTACCTTTATCCTGGAGGGACTTAAAGAGGTCAGCGGCTGCTGTCCCCCCAAAAAATGTTGTTATCCAGAAGAGCATCCAAAAACTTGGCTTTAATACCATCAGGTAAAGGCTAAAGGCTGAAGACATAACCAAGAATAACATCTCATCACAGAATCATAAGTAGCAGCCCTGGAGGAGGCACCTGCTGCATCACAGCTGCATTTTGTGGTGTAACAGAAGACCTGGCAAGTGGACCCAAGCAGAGAAAAAGCTGAAACCAGCCTTCCCATCAGAATCAGGAAGGTTAGACACCACCTTAGCTACCTGAGAAAGAAGAGTCAAAGCATACT
Source organism: Protopterus annectens (assembly GCF_019279795.1). Classification (NCBI taxonomy): domain Eukaryota; kingdom Metazoa; phylum Chordata; order Ceratodontiformes; family Protopteridae; genus Protopterus; species Protopterus annectens. The sequence goes on from NC_056734.1 coordinate 130,459,919, forward strand.
TGGTTGTGTGGGTTTGGTAATTAATAGTCCTAAAAGACATGCTGGCATCAGTATATACTTTTTTACCCATCCTTCTATAGCTCAATGATCCTTATCTGAAGGAAGGAGCTTAGTACTTGGCAAAAGCTTAGAAGGTTTATCAGAGAAAACTAAAACCAATAAAGGATCAGCAGAAGAGCACTTATACAAAAATTTGCAAGACTCAGGGACCTTGTAGAACCAGGTTTCTTAGGAGCTGGGGACTGAGAATCAGGAGCTACAGAGGCAGTAGGAAAAGTGTCCAAAAGGGCTACCAAAACAGGAGGAACAAGCAGATGACTTAGGAAACTCCATTTGTAAAAGCTCATAATTACTGTTTTGAATGTTAAAGATCTGGGGTTGACTCTCATTTAAAGTACTCCATCAAAAGAGGAGAGTACTGCAGCACCCAGTGTTTATCTGGTGATAAACCATTTGTGCTTGATGGTTTCTCATCATTTTCCTTTTCCTACAATCAGTCCTGCCTAGCTTTTTGCATTTAACTGCTATAATATGCCACTATGACTTAACAATTTCCTCAGTCACCTTCCATTGTACAGTACGTTCTACTAACAGTACTGTAGCCACCTCAGTGGTGTAGTGGGATAAAGCCTCATCTATTCTGCAGGAGACCAGAGTTTATATAACAGCTAAGGTTCATGTAAGAGTTGAAAGGGGAGGATGGGAGTCGCCATTGCCAGCTCAACCACCCTGTGGGAAGGGACATGGCTCTGGCTCACTGCATGTGTGACACCTAGCAGAAACACTGGATGTCTCACCCTGTGGACCTTACACATATTTAGCATGCACCGGTCTTTGCAATTCACATAGTAAGACAGGAAGAATTCAGTGTGCAGAGGAACACTTCCACTTGAATGGCAGTACACATACGAGGGGGGTGCTCCTCCAGGGGAGGAGGTACATTACTTTCAGGACCAGCAAGTTGTCCCACTCCCAACCACCCAACTCTAATGACTGAGCAGAAAAGCTAACAGGTACTCCTGGACAAGAATGAGTGGGCTGTAGGTCTCATCTGCTACCATAAAACAAATCTGATTGGGGCAGTTACGTGAAACCATCAGACTTGGTTCTGCAGGGAGGAGGGACAAAAAAAAATAAACAGAAACAGTCTCATTCACATATTAATGTAGTCTCACATTGAACAAAGTTATGTCAGGTGCACGGTCCTTTATTTCCTCAAGCACAGACATGATGTAATACCTTTTATTTGATCAACATAGGTTTTTGCAATTACTCAAGCTTTTGAGCTGGCATAAGCCCTTTGGTTGGGAATTCTTACACAACTATACTATGTTCATCATTGCATAGCTATTCCAATAGTGACAACTGATGGGACAACTCCCATAACATTTATGTAGACTGGGTGGTGGCTTGGAAAACAGAACTGGAGTCCACTTAACCTTGAAGAATGGTTTTGGCAAACCCTGTTCTAGCTCTACAAAGGACATTCATTTTGTAATGTGTGGTAAAGCTATACATGGAAGACCAGGTATCTGCCTCTAAAATAGGTTCTGGAGTCAAAACCTTTGAAAAAAACCCACCAGAAGTAGTTACAACTCAGAGTGTGCTTTAATGTAACCTTGGAGAGATTTGCAATGGAAGGAATAACAGAAAGACATGGCAATGAAGATCCATCTAGTATGTTTAGATATTGCAGGACCATGTGTTTTCCTTCAAAGGAAATGAGCAACTGGTACTCACTACCAACCTATGAACCTATGAGATCATCTAATGCTTTTAGTCTTGTCCAAACAGAATCTTAGTTGTCTGTGTACATCCAGTACATGACGTATCCTCGTTTTTTTTTTTACTTTGAGGATTGGGGAAAACACAGGAAGGTGGATAGATTAACTCAAATACTCTTCAGTCACCACTTTAGGCATAAAAGAAGGGTAAGTCCTGAGAGTCACCCTGTCTCTATGAAAGATTAGAAAGAGGGTAACAGACATAAGGGCTTGTAATTAGAAATCATTTTTACATAAGGATACTGTTTTCCAAGTACAGAATTTTAAAGATCCAGAAAAAGCAGGTTCAAAAAGGGGCAATGTTAATTTTTTTAAGGACCTAATCGGGTCATATGGAGGAGGAAGAAATTTTCTGGTGGCCTGATATGTTGGACCCTTTTAGGAACTTTCTGACCTCACACTGTGAGAAAAGTGCATCAACTGGTGGGGAGGCTGAAATGGCTAACAAATTCACCTTGATGGAAGTGTACACCCTACCTGAATTGAGCAGCTCTCACAAATATTTGAGGATGAATGGTCTTAGTCCTCTGTTTTGGTATCACATAGGAAATCTCTTCTATTTAATAATATAAAATGTTCTTCTTGTAGATTTTCTAGCCTCTTTCTTTACCTTGTAGCATGTTCTAACAGAAAGGTGCCTGGAAGGAATTAGAAGCCCATCATCCAGAATGTGAGATTCATGGTTTTTAGGTATGGATGAATTAGGGAGCCCTTCTGTTGTGTAAGCCAGGCCATCCTATAGGGTACAACATGTGGTGACTGCCCTTGTACAGACAGAAAAGAAGGGAGAACCAATGCTGTCTTAGTCAAAGGGGGGGGGGGGGTCATTAAAATAATTTTCAGACTGTCTTTCTGAATCTTCAAAAGGACCTTTGGAGAGGTAAAGTGTAGATGAATTTCCCTTTCCATAGAAAGGAGATTGTTGCAAGGGGTCTTGAGCAAAATAGCCTGAGCTGACTGTTCAGAATGGAGGCAAAGAGATCCAGGTTGTGTGTGTGTGTGTGTGTGTGTGTGGGGGGGGGTTCCGCTACTAGTGACAATACACCGGGAGACCTCTCGGTTCAACATCCATTCGGGAAGGATTGCCATGGATATGCTCAGGTAGTCTGCCACTGAGTTCCGAAATAAAGGGATGCATACTGCTTGAAGGAAAAAGATTGTGGTGAATAGCAATGTCCCACAGCTATCAATTGCTAGCCTGCACTGGTAGTGAGATTTTTGTCACCCCCCCACCGATGTTGCTAATGTACCACATAAATCATACAGCATGGATTGACTTTTATTTCGTTGCTCCACCAGAATAATTCTTTCTTCACAAATGCAAGACAGACATTGGGAAGTAAAGACAATAACAGTGTTGTGCCCAAACAGATTTTGGATACAAATGAACATTCCTCATATACAATGTGACAAAAGGAATAATTTGGATTATAGATGCCATGTATACCAGAGCTCTCAGAATATCTCTTGGGAGGTTATGGATAGACTTGTCATGGACTGAAAGAAGTCTTCTAAGTATTAGATCATTTTCAGAAAAATAAAGGACATCATGCTGGATGTAATGAGAAGACATACCAGAGACCAACAGGGATGTGATTGGATTTGCTGAAGTTCAGAATGACCCTAAGTTGGTAAAACGGTTGATGGAGGACTGTTAATCTTAGAATGCTTTGAAGTCAAGTGGCTTGAATGAAGATCTCATCCAAATAAGGGTAGATGTGTATTCCTTGGAGTCTGAAGAATGCTATAACAGGGGGAGACACTTTGTGAACAGCATTGCAGCAGCAGAATGCCCAAAAAGTAAATAAAATTGAAAGTAATATCCCAAAACAGAATTTCAAAAAGACCTCCTGCAGTCAGGATGAATAGGGAAATGGCAAGCATTCTTCAGGATAGAGGACAAGTCCACGGTTGGCCTCCAGTGCCTTGATTTTCTTGGAACAACGAAAAGCCTGGAATAAAATCCTTTTTCTGTTAGATGCTGAGGTACAGCTCTATTACTCCCTCAAGGAAAAGGTCAAAAATGATTGGTAAAACCAGATGTTCTTAGTTTAAAGGGACTTGAAAAATTCCAGAAGGGAGTGGAGGGGGATTCCAGTGAAGACTGTACCCATTTTTAATAATGTTCAAAACACAAGAGCTGGTTGTTATTGCTCTGCAAAGAAGGCAAACAAAAGGTTTGCTGGAAAGGTTGGTGGAGAGATGTAGAGGAAGGGGATAGAAGACATTCAGAAGTTAGAACCTTTGTATAACAAGGATCCTTTGGACCCACTGAAATCAGGCTTGTCCTGCAATTTTATCTTGGCAGTTTTGTTATCTTTCTGCAGAAAAGACTTGTGGCTTTTATGAAAAAAATGGGCCAGGTTTAGAAGTTTATTTGAAACTTTGAAAAGAGGAAAGAAGAAAAGCTGCTTGAACCCTTGCATTAGTTTTCCTCTTTCCTCAATTCAATTTCTTGAACATTTCAGCAGAAGTAGATCCAAACAAGCTGTCTTTATCTAAACAGATATCAAAAAGTTTAGCCTTAACATCTTCAGGCAAAGATTGTACAGAAAGTCAGGAAAAACTTAATACTGATCCACAAGCAGCTGTTCTACAAGAGGGACCAGCAGCTCCACATCCACACTTGGAGTTGTGTGCCACCTGAGTAGCTGTAGTAAGCATATTTTGCAAAGATCTAATGCCAGAGTCAAGTAGACTAGGAATTAGCTTAGACATATTGTCAAAAACAGATAGCATGCACCTAATTATGTGGGTCTGATAATTAATGGCACGCAGGCCAACAAGCAGGCAGGAAAACATTTTTGGTACTTACTTTCCTCACTTGCTTAGAGAAAAACAGCTCTTGTACTCACTTTCCTCACTTCTTTAGAGGAAAATATTGTTTTATTCAGGCATGTCAAAGGGTCAGCTACCAGTGTTCTCTCCTGTCTATCTGATGAATCTGGGCATCTTGGGGCAATGTAGCAATTGCCTCATGTACACAGACAACCCCCTCCTCCTACCACCCAACACTACAACCTGTGAGAGATGCACTTATCTAGCCAAATTGGAGGTAAAGCTCTCTCCAACCAAGACTGAACTTGATAGTCAAGAGGAGAAGGTAAACACTTGCACCACACCGCACTCATCACATAGTCCCAGTAAACCTACACCACCAAAATCCACACATAGAAACACAAAAACATTTGCGGAGGCTCTCAATAATAATCTGCTCAAGCAACAGAGACCTCCAAAGCAGAAACACAAGCAACCTCCCACCACCAACACAACCCAAATGACACATAGCCCACAGACTCAGTGCGCCACTCAACCACAGCCCATAAGGCAAAATAATGTACCCAACACACTAGTCATAGGTGAATTTATAGTCAGGCACACTGATGTCCCACTCACCAGGCTAAACAAGGAGAAGGTCACTGTCAGCTGCCTGTCGGGTGCCAGGATCCGCCATATAACCCACACACTCAGGTCACTCCACAACAAGTACAAATATGACTCTGTGATTGCCCATATTGGTGTGAATGACCTGAAATGTACCTCCCTGGACTACATGAAAAGAGACATAGAAGAACTCTCCCATCTTGTAGCCCAGGCAGGCCCTGAGTAGCATCCTGCCATCGCCCAGAATGATACTGCAGTACTAGGACAAAAATTATTGACTTCAACAATTGGCTAAGCTTCTGGTGTCATTCTAAGGGGGATCCAGTATCTGTCTGCCTGGGACGACATGGTCGACAGACCACAATGCTTTGCCAGAGATGGCCTGCACTTGTCACCCCTGGGATTCTGGATACTGGCAAAGGCTCTTGCCACCACTACAGTGCCTTGTTTAGGCAAGGTTCAAATGACAAATTCACCACCATAACAGGAACAGGCAATCAAAAACTGAAGGTAATGCTACTCAATGCTAGAAGTCTAAATCTCAAAATGCACTCACTCGAGGCACTCCTTAAAATGGAGAACATAGATGTCTGTGCAGTGACTGAGACCTGGTTCAAGGCTCCAGACAGCACCCCTGCATTACCAAGCTATAACTCATACCACACTTTTCGGCCATCTAACCTGGACCGGAACACCAAAGGCACAGGTGTGTCCATATTCATTAGATATCCACACCTCCAGGCTAGTTGCTCAGCATAATGCAGCCGAGGTTATCCAAGTGTAACTAACTCTGGGAAAAACTGCGATCAAAATTGTAGCTTGCTACAGATCCCCCACCATGACCCAGGATTCCCACTCCTCTTTTCTTGATATACTATAAAATATTAGGGTTCAAGCAAACACCCTAATATTGGGCAATTTCAACTACCCCACCATTAACTGGGAAAACTACTCATGTACCAACTCCTTTGCTCAGCGCTTTCTGGAACTCAAATTCCAATGCCCTGGATCAACTTATCCACACCCCCACCAGGGGCAACAATATCCTAGACCTAGTCATTACCAACATGAGCGACTGGAGTTTCACACCTGAAGTCAACTCCTCGTTGGTCAGATCCGACCATAAGCTAATCACGCTAGATATCCCCATCCCGCACCCCCCACCCCTCCAAAAAGGAAACATGGTAAAAAAGTTCTCCAAAGCCAACTTCATGCTTCTTAAAAACAAAGTGGTGAACTTCATGACACCCATGCAGATGGACAATACAGTTATGACTACTGAATCCTACACAAATGCACTCTATTAGCACTTACATGAGTGCATGGATCGTGCTTATCCCAAACAGAACCAAGATGCTATCCTCCAAAAAAAGGAAGCCAATCTGGTGGTCCCCTGCCATACACAAAGTCTACAACAAAAGGAAGAAATTGTTGCAAAAAAGATTAAAATCCCATGAGTGGAGAAGCTCCCTGGTCAGCCTCAGCAAGAAGCTGAGATCCCTTACAAGACCCTCCAAAGCTAGTTATGAAAACAAGACTGCCACTGAATCTAAGGACAACCACAAAGCATTCTATAGCTATGTCAAGAATCTCAATGGCAATACCCACATCTGCTCTGAGTTACAGCACAATGGCACAAAAATTACAGAACCAACTGATATTGCCAACATCCTGGCAGATAGGTTCAGTGCTAACTTTACCCCCCTCTCACCCCCTAAAAGGCCCATATCTATACAGAAAGAATGCAGAGTCCCTGTAATCACAATTTCACAGGTAAAAGCAGCACTCTATAAAGCCAAAAACACAGCATCCATTGGACCGGACAACATCCCAAGCTGCGTTTTACACGAACTTCAGAACGAACTGGCTCCCCACCTAAGCACCATGTTCAATCATAGCCTCACATCAGGCTTTGTGCCCACTGAATGGTGCACAGCAACAGTTATCCCACTCCACAAAGGGGGAGCCACCACTGATCCTGGGAACTATCGCCCTATTAGCCTGACGAGCCTCGTCTGCAAGGCCATGGAATGTATTATCACGGAATTCATAAACAAAGACATTGGTAACCTCCAAACTCTGGACCCCACGCAGTTCGGGTTTGTGAAAGGCAGATCTTGCCTCTTGAACCTGGTCAAATTCTTTGAGGCAGTCACCAAAGCCGTAGACGAGGGTAAGGTGGTTCACACAACCTATCTTGACCTCGCCAAGGCTTTCGACACCATCCCCCATTCTGGAATTATAGCTAAACTCACTAAACTAGGTATAAATCCCTATGTCACAAGATGGGTTGCCAACTGGCTCACTGACAGAACCCACACTGTAAAAGTTGCAGACTCCAAATCTGACTTCAAACCAGTGACAAGTGGAGTACCACAGGGTTCAGTCCTGGGACCTCTCCTGTTTGGTATCTACTTCTCTGAAGTACAGGCTAACACAGAAGGCCTCTGGCTAACGAAGTTTGCAGATGACTGCAAACTAGGAGCTATAGTCAAGTCCCCAAATGATGTGGACATCCTATAGAAGGGCACAGGTGCCTGGTGTCAGAGCCATGGCCTCAAGCTCAATGACAAAAAGTGCATTGTTATCCCCTTTGGTAAAAACTCTGTGCCCATGAACTACCACATAGGCGGCAGTCTTCTTAACACCGAATGTGTGATAAGAGACCTTGGGACCCAGGTGGACAGTAGTCTCTCCTTTGATAATCACATAATCACATTGCCACAGTAGTCAGGAAATCCTTCTATATAGCACACCTCATCACAAAAGGATTCTCATCCAGGAAAAAAGAGGTCATTGTTCCCCTCTACTCGAAACTCATTAGACCCATTATAGAGTACAACACCCCTTTTGGACTGTACCTCACAAAACATCTGCAGCAGCTGGAAAGGCCACAGAAGTACCTCACAAAGAATTACTGGCCTCAAACAGATGCCCTACACTGATTGTCTCAAAACACTCCAGCTTTACTCTGTAGCATATCGCCTACTCCGAGGTGATCTCTGTCTAACATAAAAAGCTATGTCAAACCCAGAGCTGTTGGACATGCTACACCTAAAGAAATCCCAATCCTTCTGAGCTACATGCTCTAGGGACCTAAACCTTGTCACCACAATAAACAGGACTTGCTGGAGGGATAGAGTCCTGTCCCAGAGACTTCCCATACTCTGGAACAAGCTACACATCTATGTCAAGCAAAGTTCCTCATTAACACTCTTCTTGATGAGTGGATGGGAAATAGGAAATACACCCCGGGGATCACTTCTGTGGCTCTGCATGACAGGGACACAGGAAATTACCTTTCTTGGGTTGGCATAAGCCAGAGAACTTTGTTGGCTAGGCTTACTTAGGCCCTTGGGCCGATAGCCTAGTACCTACCTATGAGCCTATGTTCATGTCCCTCCTGACTATCATTTGGTAAGACACTGAAGGAAGACATTTAGATGCCTTGTCTGACACTATAAAAATAACTGCTGGGTCAGAAGGATTCTTATACAAGTATTTGTGTCTTTCAGGGACTTTATAATACCTAACTGGGTTATTGGGTAAAGCAGGCTGAGCTTCAGTAGGCAAAGAAGCAGACAGAAAAGTATGATCCAACGTCTCCAAGACAGGAGGTACAATAGAGGGTTCTGGAATTTACACATGTACAAATTTTAATACCTCTTCTAAGATTCTGAAAGTTGTTTGCCCTCCCAGTTAAAGTGCCGTATCTTCTTATGGATGGTTTGATCAAAAGAAAGTTCTTGTGATTAATCCGTAGACAAAGTATTTTCATCTTCAAAACCTAAGGTAGAATAAGTTTAAGAATAATCCAGAGGCTCATAATCAAATTTTGAAGAAGAATATTCCTCAGAAGAAGTGTTACTCTTCCTTTCATTAGGAGATGATGCAGATGACCACAAATTAAGATGTTACAAAGACATAAGGGCTTACAAATATCAATTAAAACAACTGTGTCACTCTTGTTGAGGGTGCAGAGGGGCAGGGTTACTGCTGGTAGGTCTCCATTCCCCCCTGTAAACATTTTGGAATTAGATGGAAGGGAGATATGTTTAGCTTTTTGTTTTTTTCTTCTTTGGAGTATTCAGAGAAATAGCATGTGCAGAAAACCCCAAATGTACCTCCATGAGGGTACCCAAGATGTCCTCTAAATAAAATCAAAGGAATACCTTGAGGTCCATCTGATATGACCACCCTTAGCGCTCCCTTTTTGGCTTTGTCAGCCATCTGTGACTGGTTGGTGGAGACCTACTAGATGCATTTGCATTATCAACCGGGGTCTCAATAGCAGGAACAGGTCCAGATGATGGACGGTCTGCAGCCTTATCATTATCCTCAGAGAGAAAGTGGAAGGTTAATGTTTTTTTCTGTGTTTTTTTTTAATCTCTACTGTAGAGCGACATCCAAAAAAGGGGATTCTGAATGCATCCTAGAATGTGTGACAGCCTACAGGCATTTATTTTCTAGATAAATGTTAACATATGACAAATGGCTTCTTAGGGTCTTAGCCACCAATTCTTGACAAATAGAACATTCCCAATATTATGGTCAGATCCATGACAAAAAAGATACTTCATATACATCTCTTTATAAGGGATCTGCTGATTGCAGTTAAAGTTTCCTGTCTTAGATAATGTGATATTTTTTTTAATAGAAGAACTCAAAAAAAGAAGAGTCCTCAGCAGGATACTTAGCTGTTCTCAGTGAAGTAGTTGGATCCTTTCTTCCAACTAACAGACCAAGATTCAAATGAAGTAGTGCTTCATGGATTGGTGGCAAGAAAGATCAAAGTATTTTTACAACTGTACATCCCAAAAGTACCATCACATAGTCTTCATGTATAGATCTAAGGTCAGATATATGACACCAGAGAAAGGATTGCCTAAGCTTTGGTAGACTGGCTGGGCAAACTACATCCTTGGCAGTGTATATCCCATCATTAAGCATTATTGCAACAATGATCTATCTAATGATGAATATAGTGAAGTCCAAGCATTCACAGCTGATAGGATTTGAGATTTTTGTTTTGCTGTTGCTTACTAGTACAGACTCTTGTCACAACATGGAAAAGGATAAAATGAGTACTGGAAATGAACGAATGAATGAATGATTGTTCCAGGTGATAAAAAAGATAGTCCTGGTTTAAATGTATATGCAACTCTTTTAGAAAGATGTTGAAATTTACTGAATTTAACAGTGTGGGAGTGTGAAACAGCAAGACAGAGAAAAAATGAAAGACGGCAACAGAGAGAGAGAAAGCAACACATATGCAGGTATGAACACGCACACAGTCAGAGGGGTTTGTAGAGATGAGTAAATAGAATTTAATTATTTGATGGTGCTGTGAGGAACTGATTGTGGTGTAGGGAGGAATGGGGACCTACCAGCATTAAATGCATTCTGCAGAACTCAGGAATGTAAAATGTAAGCCAATAAAATGCATATGCCATACAGTTTCAAAACGCAAGTGCTGCCTGTATTTTTGAATTGCTGATACAATCCTAGACATAGCTGATGAAAGGATCCACAAGGGAGCTTCACAGCACCAGTCTGTTCTGAAAGGAGAGCAAAAAGCATGTATGGTGGCACTCCATTCCTGGGAGGAATACCTTCGGTAAGCAAGAACCTAAATGAAGTAATTACATACTTGCTTGATGCTTCCCTCATTCTCCAGATTATAATGCTTTTTTTTCATAGCAAGAAATCAGTAAACAAAGTTTTTTTCAGCACACATTCTGTTATGCAAAGTAAACTGTTTTTAAGACTCCCTGTGAGAATCTAACATCAGTGCTATACATATGTGAATACTACTGCATGTGCATCTAATATTGCTTTTAAATACTGTTTGTTTTAATAAAATTTGCTTTTTCATATCCTCCAAATCCCTAATGCTATACTGTTTTAAAGTTTACTTCTCTGTTAATGTACGAAAAGGTCACTTGCTTCCGCTGTTGCAAAAGTATACCAACCAAATAATTAATTAATCCCTGATGTAACATCAATGGAGGTTTTGTTAAAGGTGTTTGAGTTATCTCATAAAAAGTCAACTTAACTTTCAGAAGGACATGCCTGGTAACAGCAAGAATAAAAATAAACAGGGCAAAAGCAATAGTTCTCAAGATGCATGTATGAGAAAGAGAGACGGACAAAATTACCATTGTACAAAAATAGGCAGCTGGTGCACAAAAGTTAACCTGTTACTGTTACGAATACAACACATAACAGCTGAACCTTTTAAAAATACCAGCTCCACAATACTGTTACTACTGTACACTGAAGGGAAAATTTGAAAAGCAGTGTAAACCAGTAAAAATAAAATCTAACATTTCATCTAATGACTCCCTAGAGGTAAGCTTTAAAACATTTCCGCAAGCAAATTACTCCATGAACACTAGGCTACTGTGCAAATCTGCACCAATTTTAAAGATGATTGCTGATGTTACCTATTCCACTCCCAGACATGCCATATCCATTAGAACCCAAGTCAGAAGATCCTGTAATGGCTGATCCTCCACTGCCTGATTCCGCTGACCCAGTGCCTGAATGAAAATCTTCCTGAAGCAGAATGTCAATTACATCACTGGAGGTAGACAGGTCATCACTGTTCTGGTTTTCACCGGGTAATTCAACCTTTGTAAAATAAGTAAATGAAGATAATCTTTTATTACACACACTATACCAAAGATTGTCAAAATCATAGCTAATGGCACGTCAAAAGAAATCTTTAAAAAATGCACGATTACGTACTATTCTCCAAACTAGTCAAATTTTACATTCTTCACCCTATACTATTCAAAGAATCTTGTATAAAAGTGTAAAATACAATTAGAAGAATTCCTTCCATGCCTATCTGTTGTTAAAGTTTACTCCACACTTGATTCATAAATTTGTCTAACACCATTGGAAAAGCTGTACTACTAAACACAGATTTCTGTAACTCCATGTAGAACAAAAATATACAGACTCTCTTGTTCTGAAATAAACAGGAGGAAAACAATTCCTGTGAAAAATAGACTGGTCTGTGTATATTATTTGTTTTTTTCAACATTTAATATGGCCCAAAGAACGGTTTCACAAAATACTTCAAATGCAAGTATCAGCTTTCGTCTTGGGTAACAATAATATAAAGTATATTCTGATAACAGAAAATCTCTGGACATAGCATACTTTAGGTAAATTTACACTGTACCCTTTCTAATATTTTAAACTGTCCTGTTGACACAAAAATTGCTATGATACTTGAATATGAGCCTAATATAAGACTTGTGCACTGTTGTCAAACAGCACCTCTGATAGTTTCATTTTTTTTTAGCATGATCCCCATTTGTTTCATAGCATGTTTACTTAAAGCATTTACATGTTTTCTAAATATGAATTTCTTACTAACAGAGCTTTGAAAACACTGACTTCTACTAAATTTGAAGAGTTAGTGTATATACTTATACATATACATGCATAAAGGTTAACAGTACACTTTCCAAAATACATTACACAACATTTGTTGGTACTACAACTCAAGACCACTGGAATTTACCCACACAGATATTATACTCATAATTATTAATGCTGACCACATCATTTTAGTCAGTAACAATAATACCTCTTTTGTCATCTACATATTCACTGAGCTAACATGATTTGCTGTAGGGAATTGTGGAAAAAATTAAATAGCACAGGGCCATCACTCATCCCTAAGAAACTAACACAAACTGATCGGTAAGATTATGTACACTGGACAACAACTGCCTGGATTGTCCTATGATACAATGATTAATATTAGCTCTATTCATAGCTTTTAAAATTGTCATAGACAGACTCAAATGCCTTTGCCAGGTTCAAACAGATAACACCTATGGACAACATCTTCATCCAAAACTAGAGAGATCATATCATAAATTTCAGTAAGTTTGGTTACAGTGGCTATGCCTTTTACAAAACTATGTTGGAAAATATCTTAAAATATTATCAATATTATCAATTGATAATATGGTATTGAAAGCACTTCCCAAAACTGGAATTAAGACTTATGAGACAATATTTTTCTATCTCATTTCTAATGCCTTCTTTAAATATTGGAGTGACGTGATGTTTTCAATAACAGTGGCACCATTCCACTATATAACAGGTTATTGAATATAGATTTTAGTAATGGTATGATGGTATCTTTAACATACTGAATTATTACATGACATTATATTATAATGGTTAGACTGAGCATTGCCACAGATGTTTGTAAAAGAATAATTAAACTAATTAGCTACTGGTTTAAGGTCACAGATAAATATTTTCTACAGACAGTAAAGAAACCATATGCTGCTGTCTGGTATTCCCCCAAATAAATTTATAACGGTTTATTTATTTATTTTAAATTTGTTTACCGGGGAAGTCCACGGGACACAGGTCCTTTTTCAGTAGAGGCCCGGGGAGAAAAGCTCCAGAAAGTTAACAAAACAAACAGTCAAAAACAGGTAATATCTAGAACATGTTTTAGCATGTCTAGAACTATAATAGTTGAAAAATTCAATTAGACATTGGTCAGACAATATACAAGGTTGAAAATTACAGACATGATAATACAAGATAATACAATTAGAAATTAATACATCATAAAAGACACAGTAGTTAATATTTCATAGTAAAGGACAGTAGAGTTATAAGATCTGGACATATTAATTATCTCTATCTAATAAAAGTATCAACATGAGATTAAGACTAAGCTAGAATCTCTAAAAAGAAAAATACATTTTACTATATCTTAAGAACAATATACAACAGCATTCAAGAGCCTAGGCTAATTAAACTACTTGAGTTGTAAAAAGAAGTCAGGCAAAAGACAGGAGTGGCAATAATGTGGTGGGATGTTTAACCTGGTGTGTTACAGGAGCATAGCCAGTTGTTACTGAGATATGCTATAAGTGAATGTTTAAACAGTGTGAAGGAAGGGGTAGTAGTTATATCGCTAGAAGAGTGTTCCAGAATTTTGGCACATAGTTAGAGAATAGCATGTCCCCTGCTGTATTATTTGTTTTAGTAACTTTGAGGAGAAATATGTTACTGGGAGCGAAGTATTCTATTATTTATGTGAGGGTGAAGTAAGTTTTGTAGTGAAGGGATCTGGTTGATATAGAATTTTATGGGCGAGAGACAGTTGATTGTAATGTAAGAGATGGGGGAGTTCCAACCAGTTGAGGTGTATTAAGGATGAGCAGTGGTGAGTTTTAAATGGGAAGTCTGTGGCAAATCTAGCTATTTTGTTATAGCAGCATTCAAGCTTTGCTAAGTCTGCTTTTCTAAGGTTGGTAAAAATGGGTGAGGCATAGAGGAGGGTAGAGATAAGGTGAGTGCGGGATATGGTTGCTTTTGTTTGTTTGGAGAGGAATTGTTTATTTCTATACAGGGTACCTAGTTTTTTATGTACTTTCTTAATGGTCTGAGAGATATGGATATAAAATCTTAGATGGTTATCAATCTCTATGCCAAGGAGTTTGGTGTGTTCAGTGAGAGAGACAGAAGCACTGTTACTGGAAGTAATGTTAAAGGGAGTAGCTAATGAAGTGAGCCTAATTAGTTTCAAGAGCAGCAGCTTGGTTTTAGCAGGGTTAAGTATGAGTTGGATATTGGAGAGCCATGCTTCTATAGAGAGGAAAGATTGTTGTGTTAATGTGTGGAGTTGCCATAGTGAAGAAGCTGCACAAATTAATGTAGAATCATCTGCATATTGTATGACAGATGCATCGGGAGTAGAGGTATAGAAGTTTTTGGTATAAAGGGTGAAAAGAAGTGGGCCTAATATGGAACCCTGTGGTACACCAAGAGTGACTGGAAGAAGGGGTGAGTTCCTGCTGCCACAGTACTGCTTGTTGGCGGCCATCTAGACAACTTTGGAACCAGGATATGGAAGATTTAGCTAGTCCCAGTTCAGATAGCTCTTTGATAAGTATATCATGTCTGACCATATCAAAGGTCTTTGAGAGGTCAAGAAAGGTAGCAGATACAAATTTACCATTGTTCCTACGTGTGTTGTGAAAGCCTGAAGGGCAGTGGTGATACTGTGAAAGGGACGAAAGCCATGCTGAGTGTTTGACAGGAGTACATGTGAATGCAGGTAGTCTATCATTTGAGAATGTATGCACTTTTCTAGGATTTTTGCTAAAGGGGATAGAATAGCGATTGGTCAGTAGTTTGTAAGTTCTGTGGAGTTACCTCCTTTATAAAGTGGGATTATACGAGATCTTTTCCAGATTTCGGGAACCATGGATTCTGAGAGGAACCTATTGATGAGAATGGTTATAGGGTAGGCAACTGGATCTGCAGACATTTTTTGAAATGCTGATGATAATTTGTCTGAGGCCAGAGTAGTGGGTTTGAGTTTTTTGAGGTGTTATTTTACTCTAGCTATAGAGACACGCTGGAATTTGAATGGGCTACTGTTTGGGTGAGTTGTGCAGGGTTCAAAGTAGGGGGGTTGCTTTGATTTTTCTGTTGGTTGTCTAGGGTTAAAACTGTTTCAGTAAAGAATTTGTTAAATTGAGTAGCAGTGTTTTCAGTGTTGCTTACTAGGGTGGGGGAGGCAGTACTACTTTTGCCTGGAAATAGTAATTTGTTGATGGCTGCCCAGAACTTTTGAGGGTGATATTGATGCTTAATTTGAAGACTGGAGAAGTAATTAACCTTATTGAGCTTTACTAGCTTTTTGGCCTTATTCCTAATCTCTTGATATTGCTGTTTTGCAGCTTGTGATTTGACTATATGCCAATGGTCCCATGCTTTGTCTCTGGCTTTGAGGAGGGACTGTCTTTGGTGAGCCACGGAGTGGGATTAGCTCTAAATCTTAAGGTTCTGGGAGGGGCATGTAGGTTTAATATGCTTAAAAAGGTGGTATTAAAATAAGTAACTGCTTCATTTAAATTAAGGTATTTCAGAGGTGCCCAATTACAGTGCTTTAGGTGCAGTATGAGTATGAAATTGCTGGGGTTAAAGTTCTTTTTGTTTCTTATGGTTTGATAGACAGTGCCTTTGGTATGTTTTGTACGTTGCCTGAGTAGGAAGGTTGGCAGATGGTCACTTAGTCCATCTGGGAGGCAGCCTGTAAGTGAGGGGTGGACTGGTCTATTAATTAGTATCCAGTCTAGGATTGATTCCCTGTTAGTTACCTTGTCAATTCTTGTAGGTGTTTGAATGGTTTGGGTAAAACCATGGAGATCAATGTGGTTTGTTGGGGTGGGAGAGTTACAGGTTAACCAATCAATATTAAAAATCACCCAAGATGATGGTTTGATTTTGGAGTGATGTAGAAGACCAATGGAACAGGTTTTCTAGAGTGGGTATGTTGTTACCAGGCAGTATGTAGCATCCAATTATGTTTATTAGTTTGTATTATTCATTTTGTCTTTGGCCAGCTTAGTTTCATAATTAAAAATACTTGCGAAATAAGTAATTTCATAAGTTTGCTGATTTTAAGATAACCTCTGTTAAACCTGCAGGAGCATTTTTTTTTACAGATGTTGATCAATCGTTTCTTCTTCGTGTATTTCTTTTTAACACTGCTGTTCCACCATAAAGGAAATGTATGTGAACACTTCTTAACAGTTACTAAGAGAAGTAGTCTCCACACTGTTTTTGAGAATTATTTTCTAGAACTGAATATCCAAAATATTTCTACTCGTTTGTATACTCTGCTGACCAGTTTATACCAAATAAAAGTGACTGAAAATCAGAATAATTAATCATATTACTGTAATAATTTTGTAATGTGTTTAGTTATTAAGACTTGTATTTCAAATGAAATATAGTTATGGCCTGAAGTTCCAAGTGGAAGTCTAATTGAAACATTTATTTATGTTACATGGTACTGCTGTTACTATTATAGCTAATAAATGCTTGTTCATAGTATTTTTCAATACTTGCGGTTGGTTGGTGTTCACGAAATCCCAATATACTAAGGAAGTATTTAGAATACACTAAGGAGATTCCATTTAATATATCAGCAGTTAAAACCTCCTAGCAGCAAAATATTACCTTTTCTGATGTAGCTCTCTAACTTGTATAAATAATTAAAATGTATATTAGGGATAATATCTGAACTACAGTACCTAAGGATCACTCTAAGAAGACAATGCAATAGCCTCATGAATCTCAGTTTTTACACATGCAATTAGGTTATCACTAGCAAACAATGTTGACTTAAGAATCTTCATGTATTAAAAATAGAACATCTCCATGAGAGCATTTTGGCAAACATTCACGCTATGTATATCCAGGGAAGCATAAATTTCCCGAGTTCCAAAATTTGGGTACTGGAGAGTTTCACAGATTACCTGAATACAGATTTTTTTTAATTCATAACATTTATCTGTTAGACTTTGTGAGTTACAGTAAAATCATTTCACAGCACTATTAGATCTTCCTTAGGAGCTGACAAATCTGGCATGAGATTTCTTTTACCTAAAAATGCTTTACTAGTGAAACAATTTTACTACAAACAAAGGCAGCTTCATATTTACTCAGCTGTAACTTCTCATTAGCAAAAAGTCAAGGATCAAAATACATTAATCCCAAAAGGTGATTAACCTAATAATGTAGACTAAACATAGCGGCCTTATCCAGGTGTTACATTTATGAGTTTTGGAAAAGACAATCATTCCATTTTTGAGGGCAATTTCACACAACAATCTCAAATGACACTTTTCTGTCTATTACATTAATTACAGAATTGCAGTCTTCATATGATTCAGATGTGTGTAATATAGCCCATTAAGTTAGTACCCACATGAATAAATGTTTTGTTGTATCCATGTTTTACATTTAGTAACCTGAGAAGACATGTATTAATATCCATCAGCTTTAGACCAGACAAAGAACAGACAGTAATTGCATTTTTATCCAGATTACTAATGCTTCTTGCATTTGGTCTAAGTACTGAATTTGTCATAATTAAAATCTTGGGTTTTGAGTTACTTTAGTTGCATTACTATTAGCGACATATTCAATGCCGTCAACAAGAGCAGAATAGGTTTCTTTATGATGACCTCAGGATATGAAGTATGTGTGTTGGGGGAGTATGCACAATAGGCTCAGAATCAAGTACCATAAAGTCATCCTTATTGTCAATAATGTTATTCTTTTTCCTACCATCAGTAATATTAACTGAATTGATATTGCTGTTATTCATTTCAGCACATTTTTTTATTCTGATACTGATACCGATAACAATTCATTCCCAGATTCAACATTACAATATTATTATCTTAATCTTTTTTTATTATCAATGTCAGTAACCAAGTCAGCATGGAACATACCCACAAATATAAAACTGATCAACACTAATATGCAACTGAAAATTCACCTTAAACAATACTTTCACAACTCCTGGCCCTGCCCCTGCTTTTCATTAAACTAATCTAATTTATTTCATCATTCCATTCCAGCTATAACTCTAGCTTACTTCTAGCTCTTTCCATTTGGTCTAAGTACTGAATTTGTCATAATTAACAACACTAATATGCAACTGAAAATTCACCTTAAACAATACTTTCACAACTCCTGGCCCTGCCCCTGCTTTTCATTAAACTAATCTAATTTATTTCATCATTCCATTCCATCTATAACTCTAGCTTACTTCTATCTCTTTCCATTCAATTTTCTTAACTACTTTCAACTTAACAGTTTACTCTACAACACAAAAATTTATACCCAGCACATTATTACCCCCTTTGGGACTACTATCTTTTCACATACACTTTCCACACACAATTAGTAGCTTACTATTGCATACAGTTTTTTCACATTTGTATAATCACATTTCAATACAACACTCACTTCAGATTTTCTTACAGTTAGCTTATACATGTATAAATGTGTTTAAATATAGCAAACTGATTTGTGCTTCTAAAAACAAAGTGAATAGTCTTATAAAATGTGTTTAAATATAGCAACATTTCAATACAACACTCACTCCCGATTTTCTTACAGTTAGCTTATACAAGTATAAATGTGTTTAAATATAGTAAACTGATTTGTGCTTCTAAAAACAAAGTGAATAGTCTTATAAATGTGTTTAAATATAGCAAACTGTTATGTACTTCTGTAAACTAAGTCAATAGTCTTATAAATGTGAAAAGGTCAGATTCATTAGTATCATACTTAGATGGTATAGAATATTTATGGTTAACTTCATTTCCATTGTGGTCTAATTTATTCCTAAATGTTATATTAGTTGTATCAATTTGTAGTATATTTTCATTTTTATCCTCATTCAATGTAGTACCTTTCCAGTTAATTAACAGTTCTGATACTGTGATAAAAGATGATCCATTAACAGAAGCACAGTTAAACTGAAGTCTCCTTTTTTTCATGTTTACAATGTTATTAAGGTCCTACAGCCTATAACAATTAAAACATAATTTAATGTTTTGTAATGGAGAACTTTTCATAAATAAAACACAAGATGGACATTCTGTTAAATAATTTAACAATTTTAACAGATCATCTACAACATACATATTTAATGAGCCCATTACGTATTATCAAATTACTGAACTACTGCAAGTAGCTACAATAAGTTGTTGCAGAGGTAATATACTAAAGAGAAATGTATATAAAACAGAAAATTGTAAAATTATCACAAATCCCTAGAAAGAAATACAATACTTAGTAGGCAAGAAAGTCCAGTTTTGTAAGATGCACTTAACTGTAGATGTCTGAATTCCTCACTGCCGGAGTAACCTTTTGCCTATACTGGTTGCATCCTGCCAACTGGCCATCTTCATTAAGCTCTGACTCACTTCCATACCTTCACTCTGACTGATGACTGATCAGCGCAAAGGGGGAGATTAGTAGTCAGACTAGAGAAAACCTCAGGACTTTCTTGCCCATTAGTTTACTCATCCTAAACCTCTAAAGGTATAACAGTAATAACAGTAATCCAAAACGTTATAATCCAACAAGTAAATATATACAAAAGAAGATGAATGGTGGGTTGATGTGGCTACTGCAGCAGTGAGGAATTTGAACATCGACTGTTACACAATGGTACTCTGTTCATCATTTTCACAGCTGCAGTAGCCTTTTGACTATATGGGTTGATTATAAATGCGTATCCAACATGATTGGAGGAAGGATAAGAATCCCGGTGTCCCTGGAGAATGGTCCTAGCAAAGTCAGTCCTATACTTGGAAAAGGAATAAAAGTTGCTGCCTCTATAATGCCTCCAAAGGTCATCCCTTTCCAACATGTCACTGTACATACCAAGCCTCCAGTAGAATTTGCCATGACACTGCCTGGATGGTCATCCCTTTCCAACATGTCACTGTACATACCAAGCCTCCAGTAGAATTTGCCATGACACTGCCTGGAACTCATTTACCATGAAAGGTTTAATGAAAGGCAATAGCCGAGGACAACCACCTGTAAACAGTCTGTTTTGACAGAGGCTGTCTCCTTCTTTGTCCCATCATAAAAAATAAACAGCTGATCAGCTTTTCTAAAGGACTTGCTTCTGTCAAGACAGTACCTGAGCTGTCCATGCATGTCCAGAATATGTAGAATCCTTTTTCATGGTTCTAAAGATCTGGATAAAACACAGGGAAACTGATGGCTTGATTTAAAGTAAACTCAAACAGCTTTTGGCATAAATAAGGGATTTGTTCTTAATGAGACCCTGTCCTCCATGGAAGAAGAGATGGGATTCACCAGCCATGAGAGCCTGCAACTCGCAAACTCTTCTTGAAGCATCAGGGCAGTAAGGAGTATAGCCTTCCATGTAATGAACCTTAAAGCCACGTGACAAGCTGGTTCAAAGGGAGAAATAGTTAATTTTTCCAGCACAAAGCTAAGATCTCAGGAAGAAGCCACCTTTTTTCTAAGAGGCCTAAGATGTAAAACTCCTTTCATAAACTGTTTACCAAAAACAGAGAAAAGGGGAGGATCCATGGGCAGACATGCTGAAATGGCCGAAGATGCATCTTGATAAAGGAGTAAGACAAGCCAGAGGAAAGTAACTGTCACAAAGACATTAAAACCAGTGGTACATAATCTTTGATGAGAAGCTGGTTATTGGCCATGCCCCAACTAGAAAATATTTTCCACTTATCAATATATGACTTCCTCGCAACAGATTTAATTGCCTCCTTTAGTACCTGCTGTATGTCCTTGTGAAAAAGGTGCGTAAAGGGAATCAAAATTGAATCATCCAGGCAGTTAGATGAAGTTGTTTGAGACTGGGGTGCATTAAACTCCTCCTGTCTTGTGTGACTAGGTCCAGCCTGTATGAAGCTTGTAGTGACTGCCATTAGCCAACTCCATAACAAGAGAGAACATGTTGCTTGAGCCAAAAGAAGGTCACCACAATGATATGCAGAGTCCTTTTCAATCTTCAGCATTACACTGGACACCAGCGGAAAGGGTTGTTGTTGTTCTTCTTTCGGCTTTTCCCGGTTAGGGGTCGCCACAGCGGAACACTGGTCCGCTAATGATTGGCAGTAGATTTTTACAGTGCCGAGGTGCCAGCTCGACGCCCAACCTTCAACGAAGGCACGCCCATTCACGCATGTCTTTCAAATGCCACTCGACTGCGGGGAGGACATGCAGACTCCACACAGAAGGTGCTCCATGCCGAGAATCGAACAGGAGAACCTCTTGCTGTGAGGCGACAACGCTACCGCTGCACCACCGCGGCTTGGTAAAAATGCATAAATGACCATTTTGGAATGAATATTCATCCTTTTACCAGGTTGGTTTGCCAGGAGCGCTGGAGTAGAATGTGTTTAGTTGTCTGTTTTGAAAGGGAACAAAACCAGATCTATTTGAGGTGTTCTCCACAACTGCATGAACTCCTGGAAGACTACCAATTCAGTTTCGAACTGTGAAGATCTATCCTAGTCCTGTTTAGCTTGTCTGCTACTATATTTTGATGACAGAACTTAAGACACTTGGAATGTTAAGGAATGCTGCACAGCTGCCTCCCACTCCCAAGCCATCACAGCTACCGTGCACAGAAGGTATGACCTAGTGCTCCCCTGCTTATTTATGTACCACATAATGGTGGTGCTGCCAGTAATCACCTGAAGATGTCTAGAGGACCATAGATGATGAGATTTCATGGGCATGGATTACAGTCAACATCCTCTGACATCTATGTGCTCTGGTCTGCCCAAGGCATTCAACAAGCTTTGCATCTTTACCCCCATAAAAACTGCTCCCCAAGAAAAATCTGAGGCATCTGCAGTTACAGTTTGACTTGCGATCTGAGGAGAAAAGGGGAGACCTGAATTTAGAGCCATTTGTTGTCTCCACAAGTGCAGGTCATTCTGACAAAGCCTAAAACTGAAAATGAAATTCCAGAGGATGAAGATACTCAGTCCATGTGTTCTTTACTAACCACTGAATTTTCCACATGTGGAGAGGGGAGAGAAATGGAGTAAAAAGAAGTTGTGTACTTACCATAACTATCCATTTGTGTTGTCTACCTTCATTAATCCTTAACAGATGGGTTTGGTTCCGATATCGGGACCGACTTGACCGTTACTACAGCTCGCTCCAACCAAAAACTCTCAAGCTTCACCTCTACCAACAATCCCTCTCTGTCAATTACTTCAGATCAAGTTTGCAGAAAGTATATATAAACAAACAAAGAGATATATAATTACATATATATATATATATATATATATATATATACACACACACACACACACACACACACATACAAAAAGGAAGCCAGATGGAAGTCATATCCACTGTGGTTAAATAAACATAACACTTCAAGGATACATGATCCACTCCACCAAAAAAAAAATCTTTGATGACAGGTGATGGTGGGAGGGAAGTCACGGATAAATGAAGATAGAAAACACAGATGGAATGTTATGGAAAGTACATAACTACTTTATCTGATGTTGCTACTCTTCATTCTATCCTTGGCAGATGGGACAGAATCCCCAGCTACCTAAAATCTTGGGTGGGTTCACAGAAGGATATTCCTACGCACCATTGAGCCAAAGGATTATCTTCCCCTAGAGACCCAAGTCCAATTTGTAATGAGTAAAAGATATGTGAGAAGCTCAAGCAGCTGCTGCACATACATCATCCATTGAAGCTCTGAATTGGAAAACTGCTGAAGTGGCTATAGATCTTGTAGAATGTGCTTTCACCGGCCTAGGCAAAGTTAATTTATTCTTATCATAAATAAATGAAATACAATCATTGAACCATCTACCCAGAATTACCTTGCTGACCGCCTTACCCAACTTTGTACTGGAAAAGGAAACAAATAGTTGACTTGATTTTCTAAAGTCTTTTGCTCTGTGAAGATAGAAACATAATTGTCTATGAACATCAAGTAAATGTAAGGCATATTCCTCTTTGTTGAAATAATTTGGGAAGGAAAACAGTAAATTAATGGTTTGATTGATGTTTGTCTCTGATACTACCTTGGGTAGAAAGGAGGGGTTTATTCGTAAAGAGACTCTAGCCTTGTGGAAAATCAGATAAGGGGGTTCAGACGACAATGCCTGGATCTCTGAAACCCTTCTGGCAGAAGTACACAGTGTCTTTCAAGATAAAAACTTCAGGTCACACTCTGCAGATGACTCAAAGGAAGAATGCATCATGGCCTGTAATATTAAGTTCAGTTCCCAAGGTGGACTGGGATCTTTAAAAGGGGGGTTTAGCAAAAGTGTGCCTCTTAGGAACGATTTACAAAGTCTATGAAAGGCTAAAGAATGTTCTTCTATATAATAATGAAAATTAGAAATTGCACCGAACTGTAATCTGATGGTGGAATGGGAAGCTCCAGCATTGAAAAGAGAGGCTAAAAATTCTAAGATATGCTCTACAGCAGCAGAAAAAAGGGGTTTATTTGCTTTTCGTGGGCCCAAATGGTGAATCTCTTCCATTTACTGGAGCACAGTTTTTGAGTGGAAGGTTTATGAGCAGATAACAGAATGTTGTGTACCAAAGAAGAAATACTAGGACACCTGACAACTAATAGGATTGGAGGAACCACTCGGTCAGCTTGAGGTTCTGAATGTTTGGGTGAATAAGACCATCTGGATGTGACAGAAGTTCTGGAACTGGGTCCAGAATCCAAAGTTGTTGAATCAGATAAGGCCAAAGGAAGGGGAACCAAATCTGTCAAGGCCAAAAGGGCAATGAGGATTACCATGCTCTTCAACTTGAGTGCTTTCTGTAAACATTTTGGAATTAGATGGAAAGGCATACAGGAGACCAGGGGGAAACTGTGGAGGAGAGCATCTCTGGGTGATTTTCCCAGAAGGGGAATCAGGGTGAAGTAATTGCTGCACTTGCTGTTTGGGGAGAAGCAAACAGGTTGCAGCACGGTTGATCCCAATGATGGAAGATCATTTTCACCACTTCTGGACTGAGAAACCACTCATGAGGCTGAAGGATGCATCTGCTCAGCTTGTCTGCAACCACAGTGGAACTCCCTGGAATGTACATTGCTATTAGAAAGCGGTTGGCAGAGATCACCCACTTTCACACTCTGAGGGTTTCTCGACAAAGGGGGGTAAAGACTTGGTTCCTCTCGGTTTGTTGATGTACCAAACCACTGACATGTTGTCTGTTTGAACTGCAACAGTCCCCCAAGGAAGAGTTGTCTGAAAGGTCTGTAATGCAAGAAGCACCACTCTTAACTCCAGGACACTGATGTGTAAGTTGGTCTCTAACTGGGACCATGTGCCTTGGACTGTCTTGCCCAGACAATGCCCCCCCCCCCCAATCTGGGAGGCATCCGTGTTCACTATGACTGTGGGCTCTGTAAGAACAAAGGGACGACTGTTGATAACTTGTTCAGAGTGCATCCACCAAAGAAGATCCATCTTGCAACAATTGGTGATCAGGATTTAATCTGACAAGGGTTGGTGAAGTATAGACCACTGGGAGGCTAGCAGCCATTGCAGAATTCTCATATGAAACCTGGCCAAAGGTACTAGAGTTATTGATGTTGCCATCAACCCTAGAGCCTGCAGAACTAGTCAGGCAGGAACCCTCTTTCTGCAGAGTATCTTTTGAACCTGTGCCGCTATTCTCTGAAGTCTTTCTGGAGGAAGGTAAGCTATAGTGGGTGAGTATTTATTACAGCCCCTATGAATTCCAAACTTTGCATTGGCATTAACTGTGATTTTTTGATATTTATCATAATCCCCAGTTGGGCACAGATATTGAGAGTGTAATCTCTGGCTACTATTAACTGAAACCTGGTCAAAGCAGTTATTAGCCAAGTACAGAAACACCTAGAATCCTTGCTGTCTCAAGTGAGCTGCTACTACTGGAATGCATTTGTTGAACACTCTGGTAGCTGTGGTGAGAACAAAAGGCAGTACTCTGAATTGATAATGACTGGCTCCCAGTCAGAAGCGGAGGAACTTCCTGGAGAATTTGTCCATTTTTGTGTGGTGATACACATCCTGGAGATCTATCAAGCACATTCATTCATCTTTCTTCAGAAAGGGAAGAACTAACAGTACCGTGCCCGTCCATAACTTTGTTTGCCAAACTGATTTGTTCAGCACACTGAGATCCAAAATCGGTCTCCAGTTCCCTGTCATTTTTGGCACTAAAAAGAATTTTGAGTAGGTTCCAGAGCCTTTCTGGTCTGGCAGGACTTCTTGGATGACTCTTGTCCAGCAGTTTTTAAATTTCTTGCACTGCTGAATCTCTCTGATTGGGTGGAACATCGGGGATTTTTTTGTGTACAGGGGAGGATGAAAAAGGGAATGATATAGCCTCTGGATACAATCCACTGCACCCAGGAATCTGTTATGTTTAGCCAAGGGTTTAGGTGCAAGGACAAGCGTCCCCAGACTGCCTCCAGAGGAACATAATCGGGCCTCCCTTCAGGAGTGCTGAAAGGGCTTTCCTGGAAAGAAATCCCTGAAGTCCTGGTTTTGTCGACCACCTCTGCTGCGAGGGTGGAATCTTCCATTTTGGTTCCCCCTCTGCCCCTGGGGGAACTCCCTCCACATGCGTCTTGGAAAGGTCCTTGGGATTTTTTGAACCACATTTTTCCAGCATTCCTCTGCTTCCTAGAAAAAGACTTTCGGGGGGTGGAGAAAATTACACACACAGCAGAAAGGGTCTTACCATCCTTCTCACACCTGAATAAGGTCTTTCACTTTAGGGCCAAACAAGGATGTTCCGTCAAAAGCAGCACTGACGAAAGAAGACTTGAATGGTTTTGCAATGTCACATAGGCACATCCAGGCGTGTCTCCTTATGGCTACTCCTGTACCCACTGCTCTGGAAATCCCTTCGGCTGTATGAGCGATCAGCCTCATGGACGAATTAGACACAGACTTCAGGGTGGCTAGCTGGGAAGCCACTTTCTCTTGAACTCCCTCAGCTACAGTTCCTTCCAGGGTGTCTGAAATTCCTTAATCAGATGCCGTTGGAGTCTGGTGGAATGTGCCAAGAATTTCAAGAACCTTATAGTGAAGGTTGATGAAGTGTAGACCTGCTTCCCAAATCTGTCCATAGCCCGAAACTCCCTGTGGGGGTGGATGGATAGAGAAACTTCTCAGCAAGTTCCTTTTTAATGACGACCGCTACAACCATAGCATCCACAGTTAACCCCTTGGCCCAGAACTGCTTATCCTTGGGGTCAGATAGTATTTTATCAGGTCTTTTAGGGATGGGCTTGATGGTGTCTGGAGCCTTCCAACGCCCACTATAAAATCAACAGAATGAGTTCATCAGCAGGTGGGATCACCCAAGAGGTAGACAGGCAGATGCCCAAAAGCCTCCAGATAGACTCCTCAGGGGAAGGGTTTTGGGACTTCTGGCCACCCCTCTGTCTTAAAATTTCTAAGATTTTTCCAAGTGAGACATCTTCAGGAGGGGACCATGGGGACCTTTCCCCCTCATCAAAATCTGCATCCTCAGTAACATGATTTCTGGGGGGAATCCAAGTGCTTCCTCTTGCACTTCTTTTTCTGAGGGACTTACTTAGGAGGGATAATCCTGGAAGGTATCAGAACCTGGGCCTGTGAGATCTCAGTCTTCTGCACCCACTGTCTCAGTGGAGAGGCAGGAGGAATAATCGAGCTAGTGGGGGGGGGTACCTGTTCTTGAGGGGGAAAGGCACTGGCCGAGTCTCTAAGTGAGAGGGCCCACTCCATAACCTCGAAGGTGGCCTCCCTGAAGACTGAAGGGAGCCCAGAACTGAGACAGACTGCCTTGGGACTGGGGCCACTCCTGCTCCAAAGAACAGACCCTTGAGAGTGAAGCTGGTACCGAACTAACTTGAGCCAAAGCTCCGAGGAGCAGGGACATCTCCGAAAAACCTGGAGTCAAGACCTGCCCCCTGGAACTGACAGGGTAGCTATGGCTCTGGGAGGTCTCCAGTTCTGAAGCCACCGAACAGCTCAGGGTAACTATCAGTTGTGAAGAAAAAAATAACTCCGGTATAGTTGGCTCCGGAAGATCTGGAACAGACTCTAAGACCTCAGAGGAGGTAAGAGGAGGAGTTGTTAGTGGGGTAAAGGAAGTTTCAGTGTCAAGACCCGAGGGGCTCGGAACAGAAAGGGAGGCTGAAAGTCCTCTATCCCAAATAATTTTATTCAAACCCGTCTCCACGTTGATTTTGGAAAGACTTTCAGTGGAGCAGACAGACAAAGTAGAAGGGGACTTAGGCCTCTACAGAAAAACCTCTGGTAGCTCTGAAAGGGTCAACAGAAGGTGAATAAGTAGCTCTATGTATTATGTCCTTAACCACAGAAGGTGAAGCCGAAGGACTTGCGATAACAATATCTGCTGGAACAGTTGTCGCCACCAGTGTTTTAGAAGCAGAGGCTTGCGGTTCCATTGACACTTTTGGAACTGATGGTTTCAGTTTCTTTGCTTTTGGAACTGATGGAGAGGTTGGAACCAAGACTCATTTTCTTTCCTTTGTCCACAGTTGATGCGGTAGCTCTAACCAATCTAGGCTTTTTAGTGCTATACAGTGGTGGGTTATGAAAAGGGTATTTGCTACAAATATAGCAACTTTTATACAGCATTGTTCAAGTTTCGATTTTCATGATGTCTAAAGGTTAGTAAGGTTGGGAGCACCACAAAGTGCGGGGATGAGATAAGTAGTGGCAGGTCTTTAGTTGTGTCTGTGTGAAAGTTTTTGGCTCTATAAAGCATCTCTGGTTTTTGATGAGCTTTTCCTTATGCAATTTTGTCAATGCAGGTCAAATTTAAGATCATCAACTATCACCCCTATTAATTTCCTATGAAAATTGACTCAATGGTTATATCATCAAGAGAGAGGACTTTAAATTTTGTTTTCTCATGGGAGAGGGATTTGGGAAAAAACAGTAATGGTTTTTGCATTTTTTAAGGTTGACCATGAGTTTTGAGTTACAAAGCCATGTTTCAGTTGCTGTTAAAGCTTCGGGATTAATTTTTTGGAGGTGGGCCATGTTGTCAGATATGCAAATGAGTGTGGAGTCATCTGCATACTGTAACAAGGACACCTGTTGTGTGGCTGTGTGGGGGTGTTACTTAGAATGGTAAGAGATGGGGACTAATCAGAGAGCTTTGTGGTACACACTGGTGGTGACTGACAGGTATAGAGATAGGGTGGAGTGCCATTTTATTGACTAATACCTATCGGATAGGTAGTTTTTGAATCATAGAAGAGTGGGCTGTGAGAGACCTAATAAGGACATATGAAGTAGAAGTTTGCTGTGACAAACTGTGTTGAAGACTTTAGACAAGTCTAGTTTGATTTTATCTCTAGCTTTACTGACATTATCTAAATAGGTTAGAACTGCAGGGTTAGTAGTATGGGATGGAAGGAGCCATGTTGTGTCGGGGATAGGAGTTCTTCCAGCAGGAGACAGTTTAGCAATAGTTTATGAAAAAGAAGTTATGTACCTACCATAACATTCCATGTTAGTTGTCTTCATCTTGCCTTCTTTCTTGCTGGTTGGGATCGGAGCCAATCCTCGCCCTCAGAGGGATCTCCTTAAAGAGCTTGGAGATACCCTTCAATAGCTCGGCCATCTTCAATAGCTCGAGAGCTGTTTACTGGCTCGAGGCTACCCCTTATCCCATGATGCCTAGCGATAGCTACCCAGATCGCGTTTGAAATAGCTAACTCCAGACATAGCAGGAGAAAAACCAGTCCAAAACAAATAGGTTGACTATACTTAACATATTCTCTAAGTCAGTAGAGGAAATAAACCAGAGAACATCCAGCCAGTGAAATAAGAACTCTCGGTCCAACAGGACAGGGGGACAGAGGGTGGGACGCAAGAAAGAAGGCGAGATGAAGACAACTAACATGGAACGTTATGGTAGGTACATAACTTCTTTATGTTAAGTTGCCTATCTTGCCTTCATTCTTGCTGGTTGGGACAGCGTCCCTAGTACCCAATAACCTGGGTGGCACATTGGAACAGACTTCAGAACAGTGGAACCAAAGTCAGCTCTGCTCCTGGAGACCATAACCAGCTTGTAATGAGAAATGAAGGTATGAGTATTTGCCCACATAGCAGCTGCACAGACAGAATCCATTGGCAACCTAGACTGGAAGGATACAGAGGTGGCCAAGACCCTAGTAGAATGACCTTTCGGTTTGATAGGTAACTCTTTGTTCCTTAACTGATAAATGAAAGTAATTGTGTGAGACAACCATCTAGATAAGGTCACTTTGGAAACTGGGAGACCTTGTTTGCCTAAGGCATAAGAAAGGAATAGCTGGTCCGACTTCCTTATTTCCTTAGTTCTGTGCAGGTAAAAATGCAATTGTCTATGAACGTCCAATTGGTGTAATTTGTACTCTGCCTTGTTGGTGTGATTAGGGAAAAACACAGGAAGGTCTATAGATTGGTTTAAATTATTTTCTGAG
This sequence comes from Protopterus annectens, assembly GCF_019279795.1. NCBI lineage: Eukaryota > Metazoa > Chordata > Ceratodontiformes > Protopteridae > Protopterus > Protopterus annectens. The sequence continues at coordinate 130,489,946 of NC_056734.1, forward strand.
CAGACTTTAGGAAGAAAAGAAAGATTAGTCCTCAGAGCAACCCTGTCCTTATGAAAAACATGGAGGATGAACACACAGCGCCTGAAGTTCAGAGACGCGTCTGGCTGAATTAATAGCTACCAGAAAGAGTGTCTTCCAAGATAAAAACTTAATGGAGCAGGACGCTGCTGGTTCAAAAGGGGGCAGAATTAAGGAAGTTAGGACCAAATTAAGGTCCCAAGGAGGAGGGGGATCTCTCACTGGAGGCCTAAGGAGAGTCGTCCCTCTCAAAAAAGCTTTATAGAGCTTATGAGACATAATGTTAGAATTTGACAACCCAACATGAAAGTTAGAAATGGCTGCTAATTGAACCCTGATCGTAGCAGAAGCGGACCCGGAATGAAAAAGTTGTGCTAGGAATTCCAGAATTTCGTGGACTGGGGCTGAAAAGGGATCTACGTTCCTAGCCTCTGCCCAGCAAGAAAAATGTTTCCATTTACTAGCATAAGTTTTCTTGGTTGTGGACTTGTGAGAGGAGACAATAATCTCACGTACAGCAGGGGAAATGCTGGGAAGCCTGGCTAAGGTTGGAAGTGGAGCAACCAAGCTGTGAGCTGGGGAGTTTGGAGGGATTGATGCAACCCGCCTGATTGATGAATCAGTAGATCTGGAATCGGGTCCAGAGTCCAGGGCTGATCAAGAAGGTAATGGTGCAGGAACGGGAACCATATCTGTCGAGGCCAGTAGGGGGCAATGAGGATCATTTTGCAACCCAATGATATTGCTTTCTGTATGAGTTTCAGTATCAGGGGAAACGGAGGAAAGGCATAAAGAAGTCCCTGAGGCCATTCGTGGACTAGAGCGTCTCTGGGTGTGTGACCTGGAAACAGAAGAAGGGAGAAGTAGTTGTTGCATTTGCTGTTGAAGGGGGTGGCAAAAAGATCGCAGCAAGGCTGTCCCCATTTGCAGAAGATAAGATCCGCAACTTCCTGATTCAGAGACCACTCGTGAGGCATGAGGATAGCTCTGCTGAGCCTGTCCGCTATGATGTTGGACCTCCCAGGGATGTGCGTCTCAATCAGAAAACGTTGGGAGGAAATCGCCCACTGCCACAGTCTGAGTGCTTCTCGACACAGGGGGGTAGGATCTGGTTCCGCCCTGCTTGTTGATGTACCACACGACTGACATATTGTCTGTTTGAATTGCAATGGTCCCGGAAGGAAGAGAGTCCTGAAGGGCTTGCAACGCTAGGAGCACGGCTCTCATTTCTAGGATGTTTATGTGCTGATGGTACTTGTGAGGTTGCCAAGTGCCTTGGATTGTCTTGCCCAGATAATGCCCCCCCCCACCCTATCAGGGAGGCGTCTGTGGTCACTGTGGCTACCGGAGGGGGCTGAATGAAGGGTCTGCCCTGAGTCACTAGTGGGGAGACCATCCACCATGAAAGGTGCCTTTTGCATGCTTCTGTAATCAAGATCATGTGAGACATGGGCAGCTCTTGGAAAGACCACTGTGTGAACAGAAGCCACTGAAGGATCCTCATATGAAAGCGGGCCAGTGGGATTAGAAGAATGGCTGCTGCCATGGAACTCAGAGTTTGGAGGACAAACCTGACTTGGGTCCTTTTGCTCTGCATTAGAATCTGTACTTGCTGACGAATTGCAGATACCCTTTCTAGCGGTAGCCTTGCAAACATGTTCCTTGTGTCTAAGTCTGCTCCTATGTAAGTGTTAGATTGACAGGGCAACAAGGCAGATTTTTCAAAGTTTATTGTAATGCCTAGCTGGGAGTAGATTGTGATTGTGTAGTCCCTGGCTTGTAGGAGTTGATGCCTGGTAGTAGCAGTGAGGAGCCAGTCATCTAGATATGGAAACACCTGGAATCCTCAACGTCTCAGGTGAGCCGTGACCACTGCCATACATTTGGTGAACTCCCTGGGGGCTGTAGTGAGACCAAAGGGCAGAGCTCTGAACTGATACTGACTGGCTCCCAGCTGGAAGCGAAGAAATCTCCTGGAGCGCCTGTCCATCTTGATATGGTAGTACGCGTCCTGAAGATCTATCGAGCACATCCAATTGTCCTGACCCAGAAAGGGTAGAATGGACTGTAGCGTGACCATCCGAAACTTTGTTCTTTGTACAGACCTGTTTAGTCTGCTGAGATCCATAATCGGTCTCCAGTCCCCTGTCTTTTTTGGTACCAAAAAGAACCTTGAGTAAGTTCCGGATCCATGCTGGTCTGCCGGGACTTCCTGGATGACTCTCTTTTTCTAGCAGTTTTGAAACTTCTATTACTGCTTGGTCCTTCAGATTGGGTGGAAAATCTGGAAGGGATTTCTCTGACGGTAAGGGGGGTTTGATGGAAGGGAATTTTGTAACCTCCGGATATAATGGACTGTACCCATCTGTCTTGCGTTAAATTTTGCCAGGCTTTTGGGTAGAGTGAAAGTCTTCCCACGACTGCCTCCAGAGGTGAGCAGCTGAGCAACCCTTCAGGGATGCTGAAAGGGCTCATCAGAGAAAGATTTTCTGTTGCCCTGGTTCTGCGGACCCCCTCTGCCACGAGTGCGGCGTCTGTTATTATTGTTTCCCCCTCTGCCTCTGGAGGAAAAATTGCTACCGGTGCCAGGCAAGGCTCCCTGGGATTTTCGGAACCACATCTTGCCACTCTTCTGACTTTTGGGGTAAGGTCTAGAGGGAGTGGAAAAACGGACTCCCACAGCAAAGAGAGTCTTGCCTTCTTGCTCACACCTAGTCAAAGTGTCTTTCACCTGTGGTCCAAAAAGAAAGGAACCAAAGGGGGTGTTGGTGAAGGACGCTGGAAAGGGTTCCGCAAAGTTACACAGCCGCATCCATGCATGCCTCCTAAGGGCCACACCCGTACCTGCGGCTCTACTCGCACCATCAGCTGCACAGGAAATGAGCCTCATGGAGGAGTTAACTACAGAATTAAGCGTCGCCAGCTGGGAAGCTACTTAAGCTTGAGCTCCCTCAGCTGATGGATCTTGAAGGGTATCTCCAAGCTCTTTAAGGAGATCCCTCTGAAGCCGGGTAAAATGACATAAGTAGTTCAGTGACCTCATAGAGAAGGTTGTTGAAGCGAACATTCGCTTCCCGTATCTATCCATCGTCCTAGACTCCTTGTTAGGAGGATGGACAGATGAAGAGGTCTCCACTAACTCTTTTTTGGTGGCTGCTGCTACCACCATGGCATCAACAGGAACACCTTTAGTAAGGAATTACTTATCCTGGGGTGCTGTGATGAATTTACCAGGTCTCCTCGGAGTTGGTTCCACTGTATCCAGAGCTGACCAAGCCTTTCGAGCCATCACTGCCATAAGTGGATCGAAAGGTGGAGAAACCCAAGAGGTGGAAGGTCGGGAACCGAAAGCATCCAGAAATATAGACTCATCCTCGGTAGGGGCTAGGGGATTCCAGTTCCCCCTCTGCTTAAGCATTTCTAGGATGTCCGAGAAGGAAACATCTTCAGAGGGGGATCTCAGGGACCCTTCCGAATCATCTAAGTCTGTATCAGAAGTGACAGACTCGGGGGGAGTCAATGTGCTTCCTTTTGCACTTCTTCTTACAAGGGGGATCCTCTGAATGATCAGGGGAGGCCTCGGAAGAAGAGGAAACACCCAATGGGGTGTCCTGTAGCATCGGTTCCCTACGCTTCGGGCCTGGAGGAGGAGCAGAGTTTGGCACAGGCACTACAGGGGACGGAGCCAGTGGGCCTGATAGTGGAGCTGACTCAGTGGCCAGCACACTCCTTATGACACTGAAGGCGTCCCTGCCACGATGCAGAGAAAGCTCCGGTTCCAAGGAAATAAGAATCTTTCTCCGCACCGAGGGAGAAGGCTCCGAGGCCGATGTAGGACCGAGCTCACCTGCGCCGAAGCTCCGAGAGGGAGAACGGGGTCGGACAAGGGTCCGATGCCACTCGCCCCCTCTGAGCCGACGAGGGAGCCCCGGCGCCCAGATCCCTCGACGGACGGCACCACCGAGGGGATTGGAGCCGATGTCGAAACCGAAGGAGATAGAGTTATCAGAGCCAACGGTTCCACTACTCGAACCCCAACGAACTCCAGCTCCGAACTCACTGGAGTCGGAGGAGGAACATCGAGAGAACTGGATGGAGCAGACACCTGTTGACGAGGGCTGGACAACATCTTGGCAAGTGCCTGTGACTTTAGCAACCTACTGACCACTCTCTCCACATCGTGATCCGACAGCCTAGAGGATCGAGAGGAGTGAGAGGATCAGTGACTACGCTTGCTCTGAAGTAAAGGAGACCAAGGAGCCGAATGCACCGATTCTCATGAAGGGGACCTCAGCCTCTTGTGGCTCTGCGACGTCTCTGAAGTCTCTGATGGAGCCGACAGGGAGATTGTCTTGTCAGTGCCAGCCGGAACCGAAGTGGAAGGTAAAATCTGAACCGAAGACGGCTCCGAACTTGGAGCTGACGGCTTGGTGGGTTTAGGGGATTTCACTGGCTGAGAGCTCTTGGCCGGTGAATCCTGGGGTTTTAAAAGACCCCTAAGAATAAACTTATTCTTACGCTCCTGCATGACTCTTGGACTAAAGGCATGGCAGATAGAACAAGAGTCCTGCAGGTGCGCAGCGCCTAAACAATAGACGCAAGAAGTGTGCCCATCTGTCAGAGACATTTTCTGACAACATGAGTCACACTTCTTGAACCCAGAAGCCTTGGATTCCTTTGACATCCTTAAGGAAGGAAAACAACAATTATAACTACCAGAAGGAATATACAGTCTACACAAAAAACACACTCTACTATAAGACTAAAGGATTTTTTTTTTTGTAAATAGGAAAGCCTCTAACTTAAACGGCTAGCCTATGAGAGAAAGGTAGAAGGAAAGCCTCTAACTTAAACGGCTAACCTGACAAGAAGAGGTAGGGGGGATGGGTGGAGGAGAACTCTCTAAGTTAAACGATTTCTACAAGAAAAAGAAGGGATACTACAACTAAACACTAACTATCACAAAACAAGACTAACGTTAATAATAAAACACTAAAAGTGTTGAATTCTAGAGTAAGAAAGTTATACAAAAAACTTTACACGTGCCAGAGCCAGAAAAACAACACTTTGCAGCTGAAGCGGCAAACGAGATCTGGGTAGCTATCGCTAGGCATCTTGGGATAAGGGGTAGCCTCGAGCCAGTAAACAGCTCTCACGCTATTGAAGATGGCTGAGTCAGAGCCGAGGATCGACTCCCATCCCAACCAGCAAGAACGAAGGCAAGATAGACAACTTAACATTATATTTTTCAAGTATTTTAGAGAGATTAAGTTAGTAATGTCTGTTGAATTTCCTCCTTTGTGCAGAGGGATAATGTGTGATTTCTTCTCAAGAGAGGGAATGTGGGATTCCTGGAATGACCTATTTATAAGGACTGAGATTGGGTAGGTGATGCTATTGGCTGCTATTTTAAGGTATTCACTTGGAAAATTATCAGTTGAAGTAGAGCAAGGTTTGAATTGGTTTAAGAGTACTTTTATATAGGAGGTGGACCCAGGTTTGAAGGTGAAAGTGGTTATGGTAATACATGGCTACTGGGTTAGGATTAGATTTTGGGTAATTCTTGGTTCGAGATGCTATGCTGTCTATGAAATAAGAAATGAACTGTATTGCAGTTTCAAGTGATGAGTTATTAGGAGAAGGGTTTGGGTTGAATTTATGGCCAGGATGCAAGATTTCTTTATTGGCTATCCAGAAATTTTTAGGTTTGTGTTTACTATTATTCTGAAAGTTATTACACTACAGTTTTTTTATTGTCTTCATTGATTTGCTTTTTAGTGCAACTGTGAAACATTCTGAAGTTTGGATATTATGGTGTTTTATATTTTTGCCATTCTTTCCATGCCTTTTCTCTATCTTGCATTAGCATTGTGCTCTTTTTGGATAGCCAAATTGCATTATTTGTTTTTGGTCTCTTCCTTCTAGGAGGTGTAAGGCTATTCAGGATATTCAGGAAAGTTATACTGAATTTGTTTACAGCATCACCTAACGGGAGGATTTTTAGGAAGTTCAGTTAATAGATGATTGGTTAGTAATGAACATTTCTTGATTAAATTTGGAATGGTTGCGTGTTTATTTATACACATGATAAACGGATGTGTGAAATGTCTGATTGCATAGATTAGAGGATTATCACTGAGACAGTCAGATTATTGTACCTGAGGTGGTGCATTTGCTAGGGTCTGATACTAGGATCCAGTCTAACAAGAAATTTTATGTCTTGCTATAATGTGTAGGGTTATTAATCTGTGTGAAACCAAATAAGTTCACATTAGATGTAGAGGGGTTAGTGTTCATGTCCAACCAACTGACATTCACATCACCTAGTAGAATTATTTCTTGTGGAATTCTTACGGATATCCAATGTAGGACATCTTCCAGTATAGCTGTTTTGTTGCCAGGAGGGATGTAAAGACCTGGACCATCTAAGACATGTAAAAGGTAGTTAAGCAGTAACATGCCAGTACTGAGTGACTTAACGCTTCAGATTTAATTAATAGTTAAAATGGGAGTGGCTGGAGAGAAGTGAATAAATAGGCATTTAGACTTAACATTCAGTTTCTTGTTGGATGTGGCATTTGTATTACAGCTTGGGAAACCACAGCTGATATATTCTCTTAAACATGCTATCTGTGCACCCTGCATGATATCTGTCAGGAAGGTTGTGCTGCACAAGACGTGACAACCGCATTGTCACACTACTTCAATGTAAAGGGACACACATGCTGACAGCAGAGACCCAAAACAAGGAAGGGTCAGTGCATGCAACACATTGTGGCTAGCTCAGGCGGAAGCTGCAAGCTAAGATCAGTATAGACAGGGGAGCTTAGTGGGAGAATGAGAGTTTACTGTGAAAACATATTTTAGGAATGGGATCCATATCACTGTTACTGAGAGAGAGAGAGAGATAGACAGAGAGAGGACAAATGATGGAACTATCAGAGGAATGAACTGTTGTCTTTACTGGTTAGTTATTGAACGAGAGTGCCAAGGAATGGAAACATGTAAGCTCAGTGATGATACTAGGTAATGGTATTGCTGTGTGCATATATGCAGAGATCATACGTAGAAGTTCTTGTTCTTTACACACATAAGACAGTAGACAAGGACTGTTAATGAATCTTAATGAGAAAGTACAGTTGTGTACACTTACCATAAATCTAGATGTTCGAGTGTATTCACTGTTGCAGTCATTACATTTGGGTTATCCCTGCCAGTGTAGCCCTTGGCCGGCCCGAATACCAGAGACTTAGTATTTCTGCATCGGTTGCTGTCAGCTGAGGACTGACGTCAGGTCATCAATAGCATAAAGTACGGCAGTCAATGCCATTACATCAGTTTTTCTTGCCCTAACCTGTCAGGAGCCCCCAAGTAGGGGGGCAGGATCTGGTGGAAGAAACCCCACCACTGGAAAATAAATACCAATAAGTCCCTTGAAAGGAAAGGAGAACAACAAGTTAGAATGGTAATAAAAGGAGAAAGAGAAGAAAGGGGGATGGGGGGGGCAGGACTGCAACAGTGAACACACTCGAACATCTACGTTTATGGTAAGTGTACACAACTGTACCATGTTCTTCGTGTTTCACTGTTGCAGGCATCACATTTGGGTTGATTCCCAAAACTGAGGAAAAGGATGGAGGCAGTCAATGAAACTAGGGGCTGGCTAGGATGCCCTTCAAGACTGCAGAGGCAAACCCTGCCGTGGATTTGGAGAAAAGAGGCAGGGGGCAATGCTTGGTAAAGGTGTGAACAAATGTCCAGGTGGCAGCCTCCAAGATGTCCCTAGTGGGGACTCCCCTGAGGAAAGCTGCGGAGGTGGAGGCTGCTCTGGTGGACTGTGTCCTGACACCCTTGGGGGAGGCCTTTCCATGCTGTCTGCAGCAGAAATGGATGCGGTATGCTATCCATTTGGAAATGGTTTGTTTGGAGATGGCTTTGCCTTCTCCCCCTGTAGCAAAGCTCACCAGCAATTGATCAGACTTTCTGAACGATTTAGTCCTGTCTAGATAGTATCTGGGCTGTCTGTGCACATCTAGAGAGTGAAGAATCCATTCCTCCTTGTTCTGGGGATTAGGAAAAAAAGTGGGCAAATGAATGGATTGGTTGAGAGCCACACTGGACACCACCTTGGGCATGAAGGATGGGTTAGTTCTGAAGGATACCCTGTCTGGATGAAAGATGATGAAGGGTTCCACAGTCATAAATGCTTGCAGCTCACAGACTCTTCTGGCTGAAGTGAAGGCCAGAAGGAATGCTGTCTTCCAGGAGAGAAATTGTAGCTCTGCAGAAGAAGCTGGTTCGAAAGGGGGCAGGGTGAGCTTTTCCAATACAAAGTTAAGGTCCCAGGCTGGTGTTGGTGCCCTTCTGGGTGGCCTCAAGTTGCTAGCCCCTCTTACGAACTGTCTGATCAAAGGGTTTGAGAAAAGGGGTTGCTCAGTGGGAAAATGAGCAGAAATAGCAGAGGCATGAAGTTTTATAGAGGAGAAAGAGAGGCCACGGTGTAGTAGGTCAGCTAAGTAATTCAGGATGAGAAGGAGGGAGGGCTGTGCTGTATTGGCTCCCTTAGCCTGGATCCAGGTGCAGAACCTTTTCCATTTATCAGCATAAGACTTTCTGGTGCTAGGATGTCTGGCCTCACGGATAAGATCCAGAGCCTGTTTACTGAAGTTGAAAGATTGGTTCGGGGTTAGGGAATAAGCCAAGCTGCCAAATTGAGTGTCTGCAATTGGAGATGCAAGAACTCCTCTTCCCTCTGGGTCAGGAGGTTTGGAATCTGAGGAAGATGCCATGAGGGTAGCGAGGACAGGCTGCACAGCAAGGGGTACCAGTGCTGCCGAGGCCAGTGTTGAGCTATGAGAATGGTCCTAATTTTTTCCTCCCTTATTTTGAGCAGTACCCTGGGGATGAGAGGTAGGGGAGGAAAGGCATAGACCGACAGACTGACCCACGGGAAGGACAGGGCATCCACTTTCCAAGCCATGGAGTGATGCACCCTGGTGCAGAATTTCCTGAGCTGATGTTTGGTGTGGGAGGCAAGGAGGTCAACCTTTGGGATTCCCCATTTCTGAGTTATTAGTGTGAAGGTACTTCTGTTGAGTTGCCACTCGTGTGAGTCTAGAAGATTTCTGCTTAACTGGTCTGCCAGAAAGCTGAGAGAGCCTGGTAGGAATTGTGCTAACAGGTGTAGTTGCATCGCAGAGGGTGTGTGCCAAAGGGTCATGGCCAGCCTGCATAGAGGGTAGGAGTTACTTCCTCCCTGCTTGCTGATGTACCACATCACAGTGGTGTTGTCTGTTTTGATCAGGAGAGCCCCTGGAGAGAGAAGGGGCTTGAAAGCTATCAAGGCATGCTGCACAGCCATCATCTCTTTTTGACTGATGTGCAGAGGGATTTGCTGTGGGCTCCATTGCCCCTGTATGCACCTGTCGTCCAGGTGTGCACTCCAAGCATAGTCTGATGTGTCTGTGGTGAGGGACTAGGTGGCAGGGGGTGGGGAGAAAGGCATTCCCTTGTTGTGGGAGCATGCTGTTGCCCACCATAGAAAATCTTTTTCTGAGGCAAGGAATTACAGGTAGAAGAGTTTCCAGGTCTTGAGAGTGTTGGCACCAAAGGCTCTTTAGGTACCGCTGAAGTTTCCTCATATGCAGTCTGGCATATGGAATGAGTAGTATGCAAGATGCCATGAAACCCAGAGCTTGCAGGATCTTCCCTGCAATTAGCTGGGGCCTTGTGGCTAGTTGAGAAAAGTAGTCTGTCAGGAAAATTTGTTTCTCTGGAGTAAGGTATGCCATCTTGGAAGCTGTGTCCAGACTTGTTCCCAGGAAGATTATCATTTGGGTGGGCACCTGTTTGGATTTCTTTTCGTTTACTGTGTACCCTAGGGAGGTTAGTAGGGTCTTTACAAAGGCCAGGTGCTTGAGCAGCTCCTCCTGGCTGTCTGCCTGAATAAGCCATTCGTCTAAGTATGGGTAAATCTGAATATTTCTTTGTCTGCAAAAGACAATGGCCAGAGCCAGACATTTTGTGAAAACTCTGGGAGCAGTAGATAAGCCAAAGGGAAGCGCAGAGAACTGAAAGTGTTGAGATCCTGCCCTGAAGCAGAGATATTTATTGCATGATTCCCTGATAGGAATGTGGAGGTAGGCCTCTTTTAGATCTAGGATGGCTGGCCAAGCATCCTTGGAGAGAATGGGTAGCAGCTGCTGGAGTGTGAGCATTTTGAATTTTGGGATCACCAGAAAGGTGTTTAGAATGGATAGATCGAGGATGGGGCCACCAGGTACCCTCTTTTCAGGGCACCAGAAAAAGTCTGGAGTAAAAACCTTGGGCTATATGTTCTGCAGGAACATGCTCTACTGCCCTCATGGAGAGCAGGGAAAGGATTTGCTTTTGATCCTCTGCCCAAAGATTTTGTGGTAGATCTGGGAACCCTTTTGGGGTTGGAAGGGCATGGAAGGAAAATTTGTATCCCTGAGAGACAATGTTCAGAACCCAGTGATCCTTGGTAATGGTTGCCCAGGTGCTTGAGTGAAAGGAGAGAGTTCTCCTCCTAGGGGTAAGTGAAGGTGGGCAGAGGGAGGGAGTGGAGGAGATGAATCATTGTGAGTTTTTACCATAAGGCGGTAGCTTAGAACTTCTTGGTTTTGAAGTGGAGGTAGTCCACTGCTTAGATCTCTGCATTCCCTGGGGCTGCTGTTGGGGGGGTCTGCTTCCACAGAGCCTAGGCTGGGCCGGTTTACTGGGAGCAGGAAAGACCAGTGTTTGGAGGGACAATGCCTGCTGAACCTAGGGGGCTGGACCTGCAAGAAATCCTTAACTATTTGCACAGATTTTTCTTTTTCCTCCATCTTTTTTAAGACCTCTTCTGCCTTAGTGCCAAATAAGTTATCTTGGTGCAAAGGGGCATCCAACAATTTAGATTTGACATGATCTGGCAGGGGCTGTTCCTTAAACCATGCATGCCTTCTAATGATATATCCAGTGACTGCTGCCCTGCAAGAAGCTTCTAGGGTGTCATAACCACAGTGCAAGGTGTGTTTAGTTACTTGACTTGCAGAATGCATTAACTCTTGTAAATCTTTAGATTCTGCCCAAGCAGGAAAGGAAGATGTTTTTTGTTTAAGGAGTTCCAAGGTATGTTGCTGAAACTTCAGCATATGGAACTGACAATTTAGTGCCCTGATAACAAGAGTAGCTGAGGTGTATACTTTCTTACCCCATCTGTCCAATGCTCGGTAATCCCTGTCTCAGGGGGTGGGAATCTTAATAGAGGTTGCTTTAATTCCTTTTGGCCCTTGAGAAATGACCTCAGGGTCAGTTGTAGGATTTTTAAAAAGATATTTCTGTAAGTCTGGGACTCTATAGTACCTGTCTGGTTTTCTGGGAGCAGGAGGAAGGGCATCAGGAGTCAAGCTGGATTTGAGGAAAACATCCTGCACAACATCCAGGACTGGGGGACGGCTAAAGATCTGTGTTGTGAAAGATCTAGGAATTCTCTGAGTCTCTTTTTAGACTGAGGGTAGTCCTCGCTCTCCCACTGGAAATGCTTCCTTAAGGTATGGAGGGTTTCCCCAAAGGAAAAGTCCTCTGGGGGAGAGGCTGAAGGAATGGAATCTTCTGCATCAGAATTCTCATAAGTGGAGAGGGGTTGCATGTCTTCATATTCAGAGGAATCAGATTCATCTGATTCTTGGTCAGACAAAACTACAGGGGACAGATCTCCTTTCCTTTTGGAGGAGGTAGCTTGGCTTCCCCTGATCAGCATAAGGTCGTCCGCCATTTTAAGCATTTGAGACTTAGGCAAGGTAGCAGGCGCCTGAGAGTGGGCCATCGGTTTCTTGGGTGTGGTTCGTACCTGGGGCCTAAGAAACTCGGTAGTTTTGGAAAGAACAGTAGTCGCAAAAGAAGACGTCGGTTTGTGTCAAGATTTGGTAGTGTGAAGGACTTCCTCGGAAGCCAGTGCCTGCTCAGCGGCTCCGGACCCATCCAAGGTTGAGACGACCACAGGATCCTTAGTCGAAAAAAGGTTTTCCGGCATACCGACTCCGAAAGGGTCTTGGTAGTGGCCTGCGAATCAACAGAAGCGGGTACCAGGGGCTGCAAAAGCACCTCACTGAAGACCGTAGAACTGACGACTAGCTTAACAGACACGTCATTGGTAGGTTTGGACCTGTGCGGTCTGTCTCTGTCTTTATCTTTACGTTTCTTTGGAAGATCTGCTGTCGGACAGCTTACTGAAGCCATATCGGAATTAGATTGTAAGTGAAAATATCTGGCTACAATAAGGGAGCAACGACGGATAGTTCTGGCGCTGAGCAAAGCACAGAAGCGACAATGAGGGATGTCGTGGTCTGGGCCTAAACAAGTGGCACAGTAATAGTGGTAGTCTCGGTGGGGTATTTGTTTTCCACAGGTGAGACAATTATTAACTTTCTCTGACATCAGTTAGTGCAAGAAAAAAGGATCCCCAACAGGGTACTTATCTTTAGAAAACTTCAACTTCAATTTGGTAGAAGAAAACTCAGGTGGCGATTGACCGGCACTTGTGCGAGCTGCTTCTGCTTCGGGCTCCATGGCAAGAAAGACTGATGTAATGGTGTCGGATGCCTTACTTTATACTACTGACGACTTGACGTCAGTCCTCATGCGACAGCAACCGACGCAAAAATACTAAGTCTCTGGTATTCGGGCCAGCTGAGGGCTACCCTGCCAGGGATAACCCAAATGTGATGAATGCAACAGTGAAACACGAAGAACATCTACGGGAGGGGTGGGGCAGGATCAGGTTTTGGTAGAAATCCTGTGACATACTCTGGCTGGCTTCTTAAGAGGATAGCTAACTAAAATATATGTCGGCAAGGACAAGTGAGTTTTTTTTCACAAACAGTTGATTTGTATAACTATTTCTGTACTACAGAGGAGAGCCATCTCACAACACTGTTTTCTGACATCTCTTCCATTTTCTGTCTCCAGTGAACAGGACACAGCTGAATCATTCCAGGATCCTCAGAATGGCACTGAATGGTCCATGGGCTCATATGATCCTGAGAAGAAAGAGGACTCTTTCTTGAAGTCTGTCAAGATTGCAGTGGTGGTAACTTTATACTGGTTTGTCTCCATAACCATGGTATTCTTGAGCAAGTACTTGTTCGACAGCCTTGCACTGAAACTCGATGTCACACTTTTTGTCACATTATTCTAGTGTGTAGTTACTGTTATCCTGTGCTGGTGCATGAATAATCTGGCTATGCTGTGCCCTGGATCTGTAGATTTTCCCTCCATTAAGTTTGTCCTCAGGTTTCCAGAAATTTGCTTCCACTATCAATTGTTTTCACTGTTATGATCACTTCCAACAATCTGTGCCTCAAGTATGTAGAGCTAACCTTCTACAATGTTAGCAGGTCCCTCACCATTGTTGCCAGTGTCAATGTCCTACCTGATACTGCAGCAGACTACCTCCTTCCAGGTGCTGCGTTGCTGTGGAATTGTAATTGGTAAGATATCTATTATATTCACTTTGCATAAACACATAGTTGTCTGTTAAATGGTTAATAACATTACTTTTACTTTTAAATGTAAAGGGAAGTATTATAGAGTGCATCCTAGACGGCAGGAGGGAAAGATACGACATGAATTTATACAACTGTTTGAGAGATAAAAAGTGAGCCTTTGGGAAGGTATTTGCTCTGAGTACAAAAGTATTGATGGGGAGAAGGTTTAAGAATTTCATACGGAAATGATACTTTGCTAAATGAATGAAAAGTACCCAGATGTAACGGTGAAGATTGTAGACAAGTTCAAACACTCGGCAGAGCTCAAAGTTAGGTTACGTTTGTGGCAAAGAAAAAAAGAATACCATATACGACAGTCTTCAGAAATGCTTGTTTTACTAAACTTGAGTAGTTTGTAAGCAAAAGAGGCTTTTTCATTATTAATTATCAGAAAGTGGTCTTTATTGTACTGTAGCTGCATTTCACAGTTATTTGTACAGTAAATCAAAGAATTTTGATCAGGTGATAACTATTTCCCCTTTCACCTGCAAAGATAGAAACAAAGTTTTCTTCCTGATTTGGCTGCAGTGGAAAGCTTCTCTCTATTAGAGGGGGGTATCCCACAATTCCACTGGGGTGGGCGGTGGGGTTACATAATTATGTATGCACATTTTATGTTAACCAGCATCCAGATTTTTGGCCAGTTGTTCCTACTTTTCATGGGCCTTTGTCCAGATTTTTGACGTTTCCAAGTTGAGAGGTATACCTAGTATCTTCTCTGGAATGTAAGGAATAGGGGGTTTAAAAGACTACAGAAGGAAAATGCAGGGAAAATAGGAAGACGTGAGGGTTTATTTGGGAAAGAAGAAGATATGGATGCTGTTAGGGAGGGGTGTGATTATGAATGTATATATTGCAGAGCAGTATGGGAGGGAGAAAAGTAATTGGGAATTTTGTTAAAACAGTAAATGGATGTTGGGAATTAGGTAAAAAAAAAAAAAGTGCATGCATGACAGTTGTAAGGTTGTTAGATATGACCATTTATTTGATTCTATCAAAACTAGTTCCACTGGAAGGAATGAGTTAAAGGGAAATACTGCTTTTAGTCATTAAATAATATATAACAGACTTAAAAAAAAAAAAGTAACAATTTCTGTGTGGAAGGCTTCCTCCGTGGGGACTTATTTGCCAGAAATCAAGCTTCAAGGCCAATTGTTGCTTTTGTGGAACCTCACAGCTGCTATCTCTTGAAACTGCAAGAAAGAACCAAGGTTTTCTTCACTGCCTGCTGAGTTCATACCTTTGGGTTGACCAATCAGCAGTCAGAGTGAAGGTGTGGGAGGGAGCCACAGCTTTGTGGCCGTTGTTGTATTCAGCTAATGCAGCAGAACATGTAGACTTCTGTGTGCTGGGCGGCCCACGGTGGTGCAGCGGTTAGTGTTGTCGCCTCACAGCAAGAGGTTCTCCAGTTCGATTCTCAGCTGGGGTGCCTTCTGTGCAGAGTCTGCATGTCCTCCCTGTGGTCGTGTGGGTTTCCTCCGGGTGCTCCGGGTTCCTCCCACATCCCAAAGACATGCAGTAGGTGGATTGGACACTCTAAATTGACCCTAGGTGTGAGTGTGTGCATGTGTGTGCCTTCTGTGGAAGGTTGGGCGCCGGGCTGGCAACTCGACACTGCAAAATTCCACTGCCAATCATGAGTGGACAGATGATCTGCTGTGGCGACCCCTAACCGGGAAAAGCTGAAAGAAGAAGAAGAAGGAGGAGACTTCTGTGTGATATGTAGAACAAAACAGTTTATTACGTTAAGTAACATTCCAGTTAACTGTCAGGAGTTATACTAGGTACAGTCAAAATAGTCTTGACATAGGGAGTGGCTTTTTAAATCAAGATACTACGTAGCAGATGGACACTATTTGTGGTTGGAAGACATCCCCCAGATTGTAACAGCTATTACAATAAAAACCACAAACAGCTACAAAAATGCAATAAATACTCTTTTTAACAAGCATACAACTTTAATATGAGTAAATACAGGCAAAAGTAATATTTTTAGATGAACAATTATAAAGAATGCATGAGTTACCTTAGCATGTTAAGTAGCTCTGCCCAGGTAGAGAATGATAAAAAACAATTATTTGGTAATCTAGATTATGTTTGTTACAGTTGGTCCTTTAGACACAGACAGCTTAATTTCAATATTTACAGAAATAACATCAAGGATCTAAAACATAACAAAACCTAGAAATATCCATATGTCCCATTCCCCTGCTCTCACGGAATCATTTAATCACTTTCCACATCTTTTAGAGTCTTTGCAGGTTGTATGTGGGCAAGTATTAAACACTGATACTGACACAGCCAATTGGCTAAATAAAGCTATCAGTCAAAACCTTCTACTGGCCATCATGAAATAAAAAGTAAAATAATTATATGTTCCATGAACCTTTAAAAAAGCACAGGAGAGTTCACAATTGGAAAAAAAAAAGATTCCTTTAATTTGGAAGTCAGAGAGCCAAGAAGTAATGCAAACAATATTACAGCTCACATCTGCTTTGTTAAGAAATGTACCTATTTACAGAAAAACAATAATCAAAAAATCACTATTAGAAAATTATGTTAATTATTACTAAAGGCCAGGTAATCAGAGTGTCACATTGTGATATCTCGGAGTCTTTCTCTACAAGTGTCCAGAACTGTCATTTGGATGAAAAATGTCCAGGGTTTTACTTCAAATGTATGCACATCAAATTCATAATGGTGTCAACCCTTGTAATACAGTCAGCACCTGTAGGGTCTAAGCTGCTATGGGTAACGGACACTAGTACAAACTGAATGGTACAGGTCAAGTCCGGCTACACTATCTTTCCAGATACATTACAGCAATTTGTAAAAAGGTCAATAAAAAAGTATCTGCTCCACTTTAGGCAATAATGAATTCTGAAGTACTCTGCAGTGAGAAATTAGCTTGGAATGCCGTATGAATACTTCAGACAGTTATGCATACTGCATGTTCAACTAGTACGTTACAGCTGAATACCTGGTGTACTACACAATCAAGTAACTCCTTGAAACTGTGCATTCACTGGAAATGGGCTCTTTTTGGCTCAGTGTACTTTCCTGGTAAACAAATGCCAATAAATAAAATAATACATGGAACATGTCGATCATGCTGTTTCTCAGCAAATTTCAAACTATATTCCCATTCTGATTCCAGATACCTAGCAAACTCAAATATGGGTATACATGATCCTGAAATGTTGTCCAATAAATGGTCGATTGTGTAACCACTCACCTGTTACCTCCTTGATCCCATTTTATTGGTGAAGCTTTCCCTATTTTTCCCATTTTGCAAGTTAAACTATGAGACGGCAGCTTGCGTGGTTACACCGTTCTTCCCTGTGAGATGTTTCTCTTCTCCACAGTTATACAACCATGGAGATACTACACAAAGTATGGTGAATGCATGTATCTGTGTGGGGGTGAAGTCCCCAAACAGGAGGTATATGCAGGTAAGATGCTCCCAGCAAAAACAGATTTGATTTACAGGACTTCTGGTTCATGGAGATAGTTTTTAACAATTTAGGATAAGTGAGTTTACGTTTGGAGTACTGAGAACAACTTATTGTAGTTGATCATCCTTTTATGTAGGGTGCAAAGCATAGCCATCTCTAGCTTCAATAACTGATGCATTGGTTTTGCAATGGTGACATGCACGTATTGAGTTCCAGTGTCAAGAGAAATAATTTCTTTATAAGTTAAAACCATTTTTTTCTTGATCTACACTTCCCATGATTTTTCACATAGTGTGCAGGACAGGAGAGAACAGATAACATAACAAATTGCTATTAAAAAAAATCAAAACAATCTCTTGCAGCACATAGTTAATGGAAGGACTAAACCATCAAGTCTTATGTTTAGGTCTCAGGAACCACAAGATCCCTACATGCAAAACTATTCTAATCAGCCAGGTGACTGTTAATCTCCTACCAGAGATCACAGTACCTGCCTAAACAAAAACATCAATGTAAAAGTGAAGGAAATCAGAAACTTACAAAACATCACTGTCAGCACACTGTATAACACCTGGAAAAGCAAAAACAAACAAGCACCTCAAAAAATGTATCAAGACATTGTATGTGTATATAAATATACTGTCACATTTCAGGGAAAGCTCTGTTGGCAGTTCTACAATGGTAGAATTCAGAATAAAATGTTTCACACAACTATGGTCTCAGTCAGACAGTAAAATAGCTGTCCATGAAAGGACACCTTAAGCAATGTAAGAATATTTTTGGGTACAGTTCTACAGAAGAAGTCCAAACTACACTGCATGATGAACAGCAGGTGCAGCCAGGATTTCTGGAGTCATACAACAAAATGTACAATAGGGCATACCACTATCCAAAATATAGCCTCCTCACCAGACAGACATCATCTCTGGAGAGCATAACTTATCAGTACAGCTAATTCTGCTAAATAGTTAACGTAGTGATTAAAATATATGCAGCTCAACATAAGCTCTGACTGAGTAATCACAGTCAAAATCCTGAATCTGTGATTAATCCCCCATTGCCATGCTGCAGTAAAGAGAACAGAACAACATGTCCTCCCATATGATGAACAGCTCAATTATCAAGGTGCCTCACTCCTGGAAGAGGATGATTAGACAGGATTTCTGAATCCTCTGCTGCCAGTAAGGAATAGAATTAAGACTTAGGGTGCTCCCATCTGAAAGTCCGTTAAGGTGATGCCATGGTCTATAGCCACTGCCAGATGTTTATCACAATTCTATACAAGGAGTACAAACACATGCCTTGTTATAGTGCGTGCCTTGTAACAAAAATGGCCTAAGTCTGATCAAAGCAGGACGAGCGCTGGTCCCAATATTCCTTCCTGATTGCAAAGGGTAAGGAACCCTGTCCATTGCTCTAGTTAGTTTTTGTGGGGGGGGGGGGGGTCCACATTCTCTGAATAAGGAAAGAGCTTAGATGATTTCTCCAACCAAAGAGCGAAGCATCTTTCATCCTGAGCTGCAAGAAATTCCACTGCAGGAATGGAAAGCCACCCTACGGATCTGTCCACCACTCTAGAGTGCAAAGACTTGTATCAGACATTAAAAAACAGTTTGTAAGGGCTCTGCAACTATTAACTCCACAACAACCATTACAAAACCCATATGCTGAATCAAGTAAACACAAAGGTGAAAACAGGTGTTATAACATTCAAGAGTGTGTGGGCCTTGCATTGAGACATCATTCAGACTCCCAAAATCATGACTACTTGCATCTTTTCCATGGACAACAAAGACTGACAGTGAAGACTTTCCCAACTGCATGCCAATACAGGCAATCCTTTAAGTTGGGATCATACAGGATCTCTCAGTTTAGAGAAACTCACAAAATCTACAACTACAGAAATGCTTGTGGCAAAGAGGATGAGACTGAGACCTGACTGAGTCACAAAGATTTACTTAGCCAAGCAGGGGAACAAACAGAGTTGCTTCTTCCACAAAGGCTTCTCCGCTATGACTGGGAGCTTGGTAAACAGGCGAAGAGTACAGCACAGACTGCAGCAACATATATTGAAATGAATGCCTACTCAGACAGAACTGAAGAAATGTCATATGAGGATCCACAGACAAAAAAATGCCATTAAGTCCAGTGACATTATCCGTGCACTCTACAACCACTGTGGCATGGCCCCATGAAAAACCACTATTAGGGATCTGATGCAGTGAATGTGCTAATTAGAAGAATAGTAGAATGGGACAGAAGTCTTCAGAACCCTTCAGGACACTACAAAGACCCTAATGCAGAGTAGAGTCTGAACTTTTTTCCTACAGTTGAAGACCACCTGGTTAATGAGAAGATATTTATTTTTTCTGGGAAAGGGCCTAACAGTTGTGTGTGACCATCCCCTGCAGCTAGAAAGCAGTGGTCCACAGTGACGGCTGTCCTAGCTGGGGCATTGCTGAAAAACTGGCCTAGACAATCCAAAGAAATAGTTGTGATTCTGACTGGTAAGTCAAAGGAATCATCATTTGAAACATAGATGGCATTATGCTAATAATGAGAAGCAACACAGCCTGACATTTAAGGGTCATGCTCATTGTATGGGTGGAAAAGCTGTTTGTTGCAGTGTTTTGGTGGCCTAGAAAAAGAAGAACATAGGAACATACAAGGTAAGCAAACACAGGGACCACAGGATGCCTAGCCATATACACATTTAAGCACTTATAGTGCTCACCTCCCAAATCAAGCAAGACTGTACATAATAACCCTAGTGTAAATTTGTGTCAGCACTGCCAGTTATCAAGATTAACCTTAAAGGTAGCCAAAGCTGCACTTCCTTTCCCCCGTTGTGGTAGCTTATTCCAAACACTAGGGATCTGTTGAGTTAGGAATGTCTCTCTTCAGCAAGTCTTGTTTATTTGTTGATGTAGATTTAGGTCCACAGGGTGGGTGTCAGTGGGTGTTTGTGGAGCCACTGGTTTTGCAAAAAAAAAAACAGGAAGTCAAATAGGACTGGGTTTTTCATGACTCCAATAGCAAGACACAAGTCACTTTGAAACAATCTAAAACGATCTGTAGATTACCAAGTTTAAAAAGTGTTGTGCTCTTCTTTTGGGGTAGTTGAAAGATTTAAGACTTTTAATTTTCTTGTTCAGAAATCTTTGAGGTTTTTCCAACTAAGTGATGTGCTTGAATTTGTAACATACCAAAAAGGTCACTGTATTCAGTGATGGGTTTGATAAGGGGAAAGTACAGCAGCAGGACAGCTTCTTTTAGGTCTTGAAGACATTCCCTTGGAAATCAGCTGGGTCAGGATTTCCTGGCTATGGAGGAAACATAATGACTGAATGAGAGACAGTCATCCAGATAAGTACCTACGTCTCTTACAACTGCATCTGTCTGAAGAGGAGTACCATTTACAACATACGAAGTGGGAGCAACTTATCTACCAAATGCTACCATGCTGTACCTTTTTCATTTAATTTGAGACCACTTTTGATATACCGTGTAAGTGTATATTCCAGCCCTTGCTGAAGATGTTATGTATTGGTGTATGAGTGGCTAACACTGCCGTTTTTGTAGTCATTAACAAATTTGGTCAAAATCTTTTCTGGGATATTAATTTGGATGTCTCCAAAATAAATAGAAACAATAGAGGGACTACAACTGATCCCTGTGGCATCCCACTTATTTTACATTTGGAAAGGGCACCAGCAACTTTAACCACTTGGGATCCACCGGCTTTCCAATTTGCAATCCAGCAGACAGTTTGGGGAGTTGCATTAAGCTTGTCTAATTTCTCAATAATACCTGCAAGGGGGATAATGTCAACAGCCCTGGCCAGGTCAAAATAAGCAATGTGTACAAAATGATCACTGCACATAGCCTTTGTAACCTTTTCAAAAAAGCTTACTATGTTCAGGAGACAAGACCTGCTCCTCACAAAACCAAACTGATTGGGATCAGTTGGGTTGCCTTTGTTTGAATAAATCTGTTCTGCTATGATCCATTTCATGACTTTACATATAAGGTTGGTGAGGCTGATGGTTCCATAAACACCCTGGTCTGTAGAAGGACCAGCCTTGTGTAGGGGAGTCACAGTGGCTGCCTCTTCAGGCATCAGGAAAAACCCTGTATATAAGCTAAGGGTGAACAGTTTAAATAGAGGGTCAGACAGTTAATACTTGACACTGATGAGAATGTGGCCTGGTATACTTTACAGTCCCATTGACATATTTTTAGCCTTTGACAGGATTCTAAGATGTGCTCCAAAGTGATTTCATGGGAAACTAAATTCTCAGGGACAGTTTGGGCAAATGGGGGTAAGAGGGGTAAAGTTGGAACTAAATCTGTCTGATAATATATCAGCTACAGCCTTAGAATCATGATATTATTTTGGATGAGATCATTGCAGTGATTAACATTACTCCTTAATTTTCTGACACAACTAAAGAAAGATTTGCAGTTTTCTTTGTAATCTGTAGCAACCATAAATTTATATTCTGCTTTACATTTTCTAACAACATTTTTACGCTCCTTGATGGCATGTTTTAGTGTAGTCTAAGTAGGGAGATGAGGATTTCCTGTAACAGCTTCTTTTTTGTCATACAGCTTCTTAACATGGGAGTTCCACCAGAGAGGCTTATTCCTGAATTCAGCATAATATTTAGGGCAGATGGGTACTGACATTTTTATGCAACTGTTCAGGTGCTGGTAGTAGGCAGAGGTGAATGCGGCAGCCATTTCAGTTGGGTCCACTTGCAAGGGAATGTTTGGAACTTTGCACAGGCTAAAAGCTGAAGTAGGTTTGCTTGGAAAAGTCCCTAAATATGGTTCCATTTGGTGGTGGGGGTGGTACCACTAGGAATGACAGAAAAGAGGTCTGATTTGTGGTCAGTTTTAACCAGGGATGAGGAGATGTAGGGTGGGGGTGCAAGCAAGGGCTAGGCTGGTAAAGGCAAGGTTATGGATATTACAGCCTCAAGTGGGTAGTGTTATAGTTTGTTCCAGTGCATCAGTATTAATGAAATCTAGGAAATGCTGAGCATAACTGTTTTCAGAGGTGTAAGCATGCCCAATCAATACTTGAGTAATTGAATCCCCATACTAGTAAGAAGATATTTGGTTTGATATTTAATACCCTAATGGTGTAGAGGTAATTTCTGTGATCTTTGGCTGATGCTGATCAGGATCTATAGCTGGTAATGAAGTAATAATTGGATTTGTTAAGCATGATTTTGATGTCCAGGAGCTCCAAGTTATGGTTGTGGATAATTCGATGTGAAGCAATGATCTAATCAGATGTGAAACAATGGTGCTTCTAACAAATATGGATACTCCCCCCACAGTTACCCAGACAGGTGCTAAATCCTGGCAAACAGGGAGTGCTGTCATTGCAATGAAACTGTGTTTCAGTAACTACAGAAATATAAATGCTTCTGAGTTGCAGGAGAGCTTCAGGTTCTACCATATTTCTATTTAAACTCCTAGCATTGACAGTGGCAAATTGATGTTGTCCCAATTTGACTATATAGAAATATCCGGGGGGGGGGGGATACTACAGGGACAGCAAAAGTGTTAGCCAGTATGCCGAAGCTTTGTTATGACAAGAGTAACCCATCCCTGGCAAAACAGAAGTCTTATCTACCATATAATCTCATGTTGGCACTTACTGGACCTCCTTAGAATGAGGCCAACTACTTAGCCAGTTGTTAAAGGCAATTATCTGGTCTTTGTAAATAGGCAATTAAATGGTCTTTGTTAACAGGCATCATTCTTGGTGAAGGCTCACCTCTGCTACGGGGAGAGGTTGATGGGCAGTTCTACAATGAAACAACAACTTCCTGAAAGTCAATGCTCCAAAAGAATGAAAAAAATGCCCCAAATCCAAAAGGCTGTAAAACTCATTTTATTCTTGTTTTTTTTTTGCAGGGGGAATATACCAATTTCACAGGTGCACCGACTCAAAGGAGGATCATAGGAGGTTACCATGCTATTGGCCCAGAGGCCCTTATAAGCCTAGCCAAGAGTTTAGCCCATGTTTAGACAAATCAGGACTCACTGTCCCTGTCCAGCAGGGACATGGGTGAAATTCTGTTTCCCATCCAGTTATCCACGTTGCGCTTAAAAAGGGGTAAAGAGGTACTCTGCTTGATGTGGAGAGGGAGTCTATTCCCTAGATGGGGGGAGTCTTTGGTACACAAATCTGTCCCACCAACAAGTCTTGTTGATGTCACAGACCAAGTTGAGGCCGCGTGTGCGGATTACTTGAGTGGAGCTTGACTTGTGGATATGCAGCAGTCCCATCAAGGTGGGGTCAGTGATCGCCTTGTATGCCAGACAGAGGTCAGCTCTGAGAAGTCTGTATGAAACTGAGTAGAGGGATAGGGCTTTTAGCCTATCTGTGTATGGTAGATGGTTGAGGCCCTGGATTCTCCTGGTGAGGAATCTCTGTGGTCTCCCCAGCTGCTGCATGTGCTTTGCGAGGTACATGCCGAAAGGGGCATTGTACCCAATAATGGGCCTTTTAAGGGAAGAATACAGGAATGTTATGACCTCCTTGTCCATGGATGAGATACCCTTACTTATGAGGTGGGTCATGTAGAAGGCTTTCCATACAACGGAAGCAACATGGTGGTCAAAAAATCAGGTTGCTATCAACCTGAGTGCCTAAATCCCTCAACTGATTGCGTGCTTAGGATGTTATCAATGTGTTCATTTGTGGAGACATCACACTTCCCAAAGGGGATTATGATGCATTCTTTGGTATTCAGCTTGAGGCCATGTTTCTAACACCAGTCATTTGTCTGAGTGAGGCCCTCTTGGAGGATGTCCGCATCACTAGGGGAATTTATGACAGCACCCAGCTTGGAGTCATCTGCAAACTTGGTCAGCCACTGCCCACTGGTTTTGGCCTGCACCTCTGAAAAGTATATTCCAAATAACACAGGCCCCAAGACCGAACCCTGGGGTACATCACTTGTTACAGGTCTACTGCTTGAGGTGGCTTCCCCTATTTTGACTACGTGAGTTCTATTAGTAAGCCAGACTGCTACCCATCTGGTAACATATGGATTGATGCCTATTTGAGAGAGTTTATCTATTATGCTCGAGTGGGGAATAATGTCAAAGGCTTTGGCCAGGTCAAGGTAGATAGTGTGCACCGTCGTCCCCTCGTCCATGGCTTTGGTGACTGTCTCAAAGAAGTCGACCAAATTTAGCAGATGTCAATTACCCACAGAAAAAAAAAATTACAAACAGCATAACGTCAAGTACTTCCCTTAGGAAATCATTGCACATCCAGAGAAATCTCCCTAAAAAGGGAATCATTGCTGGGGCACAATCAGAAATCACACTGGCAATGATTTACTAAGGGAAGTATTTGACGTTATGCTGTTTGTCTTTTTTTATGGGTAATTGATGTTTGAGCAATTTCACCTTGAACATAGATTGGGAACCTTGACGGACATGCCATGATGGTTGTTAATGAAACCCAGGTCGGCTTGGTGAAGGCAAAATGCTACTCAAGACCAGCATCTTTCCTGTGTATAAGAAGGGTAAGAAGGCCAAAGATGTCTTTGAAGACCTTCTTCCCTCTTGGGGAAGTCTTCAACCTGGTCCTGGAAAACCTGACTATGCTATTCTACACCTGCAGCCCTAGCCACTCTAGCAACACAATCACTATTAAATGGACTGTATTACTTCCCAATGTGGAAGACTTAGAATATCTTTTTTTCTCCAAATTCTTCCTAATCTCATATTTAAATAGGTTTTCCAGCTTTTCAAGGGCCTGTCCAGCTAGGTAGGAATGGAATCTGTACAGGTCAGACAAACAATTAAGGGATCAAAGTCCAAAATAACCATGAAAAAATGAACTTGTTCATCCTATCTAAATCCTTTCACTCCTTTCAAAGGCAGTAAAGTGAAAAGGTGCCATTGTTTTTGTGGCCTATGCTTGGTCAAACAGATCACAGAAAAATCTGCCCAGTACCTGACATGTCACTCCACTGTGTGCAATATTTTAAATGAAACTGTATACTGTAGGAAACTATTTACTGCTGTCTGTTCACAAAGCAATCCATAACTTTCATGTAGTTTTGTGGGTCCCATAGCCTTGAAGAGGTTCTGGAGGAAATCAAGTTCCAGTGCCTCTTCCACATATCAGTGACCCAGGAACAATGCTCATTTCGCCAAACTTCCATTACTGCCTAGGTCTTGGATTTCCAAATTAAAAGCACCAAGTAGTCTAAATCATTCACATTTACTGGCATGGAAAATTAACATGAGCAATTTTATGCAAAAGTCATACTCCTCATTTATCTTCAGGACCCTCCCATCTGCTATCTGATGGATTCTCACACTTTGTTAATTTATTCCTCAACCAGACAAGAGTAGATCTAAATGCATCCATTAGGGGATTTTAAGCTCTCTAACCAATCTCTTCTGCATGTTACACAAGCCCTCTAGGGACAGGCATGCACTGGGCTGTCACCCAATTCCATTCTCAGACAATACCGCAGAGCAAATGGCTCCAGTTAGTTAGCAGTCTCCACCCAGGATACATTAGCAGGAGAAAAAACACAATGACATATCCATCAAACTTCCTCTTAGCAGTGAGCTTGCCTCTTCATTCCAGCCCCTCCACAGCTAGCTACTCTAGCACCAAGACTGCTAATGAAACCTTGGTCAGCTGGACTATATTTGGGGCTGTACCTCTCATTACCACAGAGCCAGCTCTTCTCCTCATTACTGAGGAACTCCACTATTTAACTGCCATAAAGCTTGAGATAGAGAATTTTCTGATTTTTCACACACATGACAAGCCACTTAAGGAGATATAACTGCAAAAGGAACATGCAGCCTGATGACTCTACTACCTGTATCACTTCTGACCAGTAATATACCCTCTTTTAAAAAAAGGTATGTATCAGCCTCCAATTACACAGAATTCAGTAGTAATCGGGGTTCTAAGTGGTAGCCTCTACCATTTCCATGCCATGATTTTGTGCTGTCTGGGCCAAATCAGGGGCAACATACCTCAACTGTCAATTCCAGATCAACCAATGAATGTGAGAGTCAGTCTTCGTAGGAGTAGAGGGTGTTAAATCCCTCTGCTTCCAGGCAGCAAAAACAACACCCTTTAGGACAGGCTCTTTGGGTGGATGAAGACAAGGTTCCTCAGTTTTCCTGCCCAGATATTACTGGAGGTATTTCTGGGGAGAACACTGTACAGCTTAAGGCCTGTCTTTAGGGAATTTTACAATACTGACCATCTTCCATATGAGGTCACCTGGAGGAGAGCTACAGGAATGGGAGATATCAGTATTTTTGCCCATTTCCATTTCAAAGATCTACAGTAGGAATGGGAGTTCTTATATTTTTCAGAGCTAAACATTATTTAAATGCCCAATGTCTAGGTTAGCTACATGGGCCCAAAATGACACAAGAAAGATCAGTGGAAGCCTTACTCCTTTGTTGATAAGTTACATATGGCATGGCGGCTTGGGAGGAAAACTCCTCAGTCCAGAGTGCTACCACTAAGCTCTCACTGCTTTGGCTCAGTACACTATTCCATATAGGCTGGACAGGGGAAGTCAAGCTCCAGATGCTCAAACATGCAGGTGTTGGTGCACACAATGGGATGTACTTCCACAGGTCATTAATTGAGATAAATCACATCTACTACCCAGGAAACAGAGAGAGAATGAGACTCCTGCCTATCCATACAGTCAATGCTTAGGAAACTGCTAGACAGGCAGGACCTACCTCTAGCTGCAGTACAGAAAGCCTGGGCTCATCTAGCACATGAGTGAAGACATGACAAGTGAGTGCTGGGTGTCAAACAACAAGACACCAGCACTAGGGAATGTGTACACTGAAGGTGGTGCTTAGCAGTGACAAACCAGCATTGAGCCTAGCAATGGCATCAAACTGTATTCAAAAGCCAGTGAGTTGGAGCAGCTGTATGTCCTTAAGGAATAATTTACATATCTCCTATGATATCATTAATGGAGTTTTTTTTTACTGTCCATGTCCACAATGTACCACATGGAAACTGAACCATTGGCACTCACATTATTGCTGCCCTTGGAAATCAAAGATGTCTACCTTCATCTGTTGAACAACACACCTGAATGTTTCTGTGTGCCCCCCGAGTTGCATGAAGTGACCTATACACTGGAATACATGAAACACTAAGAAATGACAAAGAAAGGAAAGCAAATAAAGCCGTGGTACTCGCACCAATTCTGGTCAGTGCACAACCTCGCCTTGCCAAGTTCTAACTCAGGGATAAAACTTTGTGGAGGGTTGGCATTACCTCCATGAACCCTATAGAAAGGATGGTTGGTAGATGTACCAGAACATCTGAGGGGTATATACGGGGAGAAAGACAGGAATTATAAGCTCTAGGAACACCATATACAGGACCTCCCTGTGCCCCCAAAGTACAGGTGTTGAAGAATGTAAAATGATCAGCTGTCAGCCATCATATCCAATAAGGATCATTATTTCTTGCTGGACTACCTGCAAGCCATGGCATACCATATGCATCTTTAGAAACTCTGTTTACATGGCTGCAAAGTTCACCCTCAGTCTACAACAGCTTACTCTGTGTGTCCGTTTTATCTGGAATATCTATGCTTCCTATGGTATTCTGTTGTCCTCATGCTGCCCTTCTCCTTGCTGGATGTACTAACCATACAGCTGTCCCTTTTGTTGGACATCAACAGATGCTGATGTTTTTCTTCCATGTGTACTTTACTGATTATGTATTAAAAAATATTCAATAACTGGTGTCTGTCCTGTCTGTGGCTTCCTACTGTTATTGTTAATTTTAATTTTATTTTGCTTTTCTGTGTTTGTTCAACTGTGTTTAGTCAAATATCCATTTTCAGAGGAGGTCCAAGGAGAAAAAGCTCCAACATAGCTTTAAAAGAAGATACTGCCAGCCTAGCTATCTGGAATTTTGTAAATAATTACATGTCATTTGTGAATATAAATATGATTTATATAAAGTGTACCAGAAGGAGATGCTGCCAGCGCAGCTATCTGGAATTTTGTAAGTGGTTGTGTGTCACCTGTGAATGTCAACATGCTTCATGTAAGATGCTTGTGTTACAGATGTATTGGAACTGTATGGTCCTCTGGCAAAGTCCCGGAACTTTTTGATGAACTCTTCCACAACTTCTACTAGAACTTCACTGGATTCACCACACAAGACTTTCTGGGAGATCTCGTGTCACAGTTTAAATTTTTCGAGCCAACCACTTGATGCTTGGAAATCTGCCACCTCAAATTCCTGTGCTAATTTTTTAGTAACTTCTTGGATCATCGGCCTGGAGATTTGGGAGTTAACTGCCCTCATTTGTTTGAACCAGCTTAATGTGGCTTTACTGACTTCGAGGGAAGTTTTCCTCCTTTTCCACTGTAGACCTACGCTTTCCTTACTACATCTTTCCAAGTGCTCCTGTTTATATTTTTGGATGTTGCTAACTGTGGTCTTGCTAACACCAAAATGTTCTGCCGTCTTTCTTTGGCTGCTGCTTTCCAGAAAATGTAGATCATCAACCTTTTCCTTCAGTGTCAGCTCTTTTGAGTTCTTTCCTTTCCGCAATCATGTCTCGACTAACTGTAAAATTTTTCAGTAATTGTAGGATGTACCTATAACTCAGACCCGTCCTTCATGTTGAAGAAAAGTTCAGCAACACGTGATGAACAATAGGATGTTAGGCCTAATCCAACACGTGGTAATAAAACATGAAAAAAGAACTTGTACTAAAGAAAAAATAATACAACTAAGGGGCAAAACCCACACCTTCTACTCCTTAGTGTAGAGTGGAATCGACTGATCAAGTTATAGAGGGTAAATTAATATTGTGTGTCACAGTCCAAGTGGTCAAGACACAACTTACAGAATTAATCAATATAGTGAGGTCGGTCTTCCATTGAATACATGTGGTGTATGTCTGGTCTATGAAAATTAGATCAACTTAAGGAGGTGGCCATCACACATGCATTTGCTAATTAGATTACATTCATATGAATGTAGTATCAACTATTGCGGTATAAAACACATTTATGCATTAGTAAATGTTGAACATTGAGGATATGAAGAGGTGTATTAGTAGGTTTGCCACACAGATAACATTCATGTGATTAATGTTTAGAAATTCAAATGAAATGGAAATGTGGGAAGGAAATAGGCAGGGTAGAAAATCCTAATATTTTAGTTAACAGGTGAGGTATAAAGCAGGTTCAGAGGCATATTATAAATATATATATATATATATATATATATATATATATATATATATATATATATATATATCATAAGGTTTCATAAGGTTTACATTAGAAATATAAAGACAGAGGGTGAATAGTGTCTCAAAATAATGTATATAGCTGTGAGATGCTAGTAAAACTATGTATTGGTGAACAGTGGTTGTGGGGCACAGGATTCCGAAAGAACAGAACTGGATTAATGATGCAGCAAGCTGAAGATAGCAATGACATTTATTCTGGAAATGTACAGATCCACTGATCTGAGATGAAATTTTATTTTAAACGAGTCTGCAGTCTGAATGAATTTCAGTGGTAGTGGTATGTGGTTCCATAGTTTAGCTACTTTATTTGAATATAGAAAGTTAATTGCAGTATTAGATGATTTTGTTATAGTGCTTAGTGATTTTTCTCTACAGTGTAAAATTCTATTGGTAGAACAGTATATCAGGTTATTAAGGGCAGGGCAATTTTCTGGCTTATAGAGAAGTCTGTGTATCATACCTCTCAACCTGGAAACATCAAAAATCTGGACAAAGGCCCATGAAAAATAGGTACAAATCTGTATGCTGATTAACATAAAATCTGCATATATAATTATGTAACCCCGTCCACTCCAATGGTATTGTGGGATACCAATTTTCATAACGCAAACTGAAGAACAGACAACCAAAATATGGCCCTAGACTGGATTCATTCTACTGTACTTGACTCTCATTAGGCCTGTCACTAAACAATGTCCCTTTCAGTATATATCTGTCCAAACACTTGTCACAGCTAAAATGACCACAAAGCTTTCACTAAATACATATGGAGCATAAATCATAAAAGCTGTACAGATCAACTCCAAGCCTTCTCCCTTTTCTCAGTATCATACAGACTGATAGCTATCAACTTCTGCCACTAATATACAGCCTTAACATACCCTGTCCTGTGAAACTAACATATTCACAAGTTCAGTGGTATAATAAACATCCACTCAAGAAATCCTTTTGCTCTTTTGCAACATAAATAGAACACCTTACAGAAATAAGTATACATCACAGAGAATACTTATTTTATGGAGCCATTTTACACTCCACACAAATCAAAGCACTTATCTTACTCTAAACGTAATTTGGATGAATCGATTCATCCCCAGTTTAGCACCCATATCCCTCATGGATAGGGGTAACAATGACCGAACATATACTGCCTATCTCTGGGTTATTCATGTGCAAAATATCAGGACTAAAAAACTACCATGGGAATGTACAGCTAGGCTTAAGATTCTAGCTCAATAACCTAGTAAGCACCCACAAATCTATGCACCTATAAACACTTGCCCTAATAGGGTGGATAAGAATGTCAGTTGTACTCAAACTCTCACTGTGGTCATAAAAGGAGAGGGGATCATGAAAATTCAATGGATAAAATAATACTGAATGGTGAGCTATGCTACCAATATGGTGCTGTTTTGTGTCCGTTTTGCCAAAGCATAGTTCTGACTCCCATGCTAGAAGTGTTACAGTAATTTAAAAATAATAGTGAAACAGAAAACTCAATGGGACAGCTACAGTCACAGCCCTATTATGGTCACAGCAATGTTTTCTATTTTATAACCAGGACAAATTAATTTCAGTCATTTCCAAATAAAATACACACAATAACTAACAGCAGACCATATTCAAATGCATAATAAAGACCGATTTAGAACAAGCCATTAATCTGTATTACCACACCAGCTAACAATTAACACCAACAGACAATATTTTATTGATGAAAATTAAACTAAAATACCGTTTTAAATCGGGACTTGAGTTTGCCTGTATGTAACTTGCAAGTACAAAGAATAAATCAAACATGAAAACTAAATTTGCTCAACTCATGCAAGCAAATGACTCGGACACAATTTCATTCACTTTAGTTCCTGAGCATTTATCCAGGAATTCTCTCAACACTCTTCCCGAAGTAAGTTCATATTAAACCATCCATAAGCCAAATGAGCAGCCATGTTTGACAACTGACAGTAAATCACATGAATGAGCAAGGGTGGCTGTAGCAGCCTAACAAGGAAGAAGTGTCAGACGTCTCATAACTGTTGCTGATGTTTACAGAACTCGTGGTTTCATTTGCTATATCATGAACAGGCAGCATACCACAAAATGATCATAGTACTTTTATTGCCGCACTGAATTTGACTAACTACATTTCTTAAAGCCACCCAGCGGTGTAATGCTGGCACTAGAGAAGAATTAGTGTTGATGTGACAAATGACAATCATACCTGTCAACTTCTTAACATGAGAATTGCGGGCAAAGTCTAAAATAACGGCAGACAAAGGTCCAACAATAGTAGCCCAGCAAAACATTTTTCTCTAGAACCAGGGCAGCACCAGAAATAAAAAGAAGTTATGTACTCACCATAACGTTCCATGTTTGTAGTCCAACTCGCCCTTCATGTTTACATATGGGTTCGGAGCGATCCGTGGCTCCGACTCGGCCTTTTACAAAGCTCAAAGTCTTCTAGTTGGCTTGTGGCTAGGTAGGTATCCCACAGTGCACCAGTACAATCCTCAGATCTTGCTTGCTGCTAAACTATAGAAAGACAGAACTGCAGCTATCCAGAAAGAACAATAATGAAAGGTCTCCACCTATTATGGAAAAATTATCCTGTCTCCAGATCCTTCTAGGACGGGAGTAGGTGGATGGGTTTGTAAGAATGAAAGGCGTAATGGACTACAAACATGGAACGTTATGCTGAGTACATAACTTCTTTATGTTCTGTAGTCCTATCTTGCCTTCATTCTTACATATGGGACAGTGTCCCTAGAACCTTATTCTTGGGTGGCTCACGGAGAAATACTCCCGAGTACCGTGGAACCAAAGGAGGCTCTACCCCTAGAGGTCAGGTCCAATTTGTAATGAGTAATAAAGGTGTGATGGGTAGCCCAGGTTGCACAAATATTGTCAACTGGAATTCTGGCTTGGAAGGCTGCAGATGTAGACTGGGATTGTGTAGAATGAGCCTTAATCTTGAACGGTAAAGGCTTTCCATTGGAAGACTAAGTGAAGGAGATACAGCTCAAAATCCAATTCGAAAGGGTCAATTTGGAGACTGGGAGACCTAATCTGAAGTCTGAGAATGATATGAACAATTGGTCTGACTTTCTGAGTTCCTTAGTCCTGCGAAGATGAGCATCCAACTGATGAAATCTGTATTCTGCTGTGTTGGAATGGTTAGGGAAAAACATTGGCAGCTCTATAGTTTGGTTCAAGTTATTATGAGAGCACACTTTAGGAATAAAAGATGGATTTGTGCGAAGAGAGACTCTGTCTTTGTGAAAAATCAAATAAGGGGGCTTGATAGACAGTGCTTCTAACTCTGATACTCGTCTAGCAGATGTGATGGCTACTAGAAACAAAGTCTTCCAAGACAGAAACTTCAACTGGCACGAATGAGCAGGTTCAATGGGAGGAGAAGTTAGTTTGGACAGGATGAAGTTTAGATCCCAGGAAGCTACCGGTTCCGGAAAGGGCGGTCTCAGCAAAGTAGCACCTTTAAAGGAAAGTTTTACACAATCTGTGTGACATCAGGTTAGACTCATGTTGACCCAAATGAAAATTAGATATCGCTGCCAACTGGACCCTAATTGTGGCAGCAGCAGATCTCTGGTAGAAAAGTTTAGACAAAAACTCTAAAACCACTGGAATGGATGTGGTGTAAGGGTCAACATTCCTTTCTTCAGCCCAGATAGAAAACCTTCTCCATTTGCTAGTGTATAACTTTCTAGTACAGGGTTTATGTGAAGATGTGAGAATGTGGGCCACAGCAGGAGAAAAATCATGAAGCCTGACTAGGGATGGAATTGGGGCAGCCACACTGTCAATTTGAGGGTGTGAAGGCTAGGGTGAAGAGAACCTGACATGTGCATCAGGAGGTCAGGCACTGGGTCCAGAGTCCATGAATCATCTAGTAGATGAGGCCCGAGAAAGGGGAACCAAATCTGACGAGGCCAGTAAGGATTGATGAGGATCAATTTGCTTCCCAACAGTTTCACTTTCTGAATCATCTTGAATACTTGGATATGAGAGGAAAGGGGGGGAAAGCATAAAGGAGAACCAGAGGCCAATTGTGAACAGGTGCATATCTCTGTGACTCCTCCTGGGGGGGGATAACGGAAAAGTAGCTGCTGCACTTGGAGTTGATCAGACTGGTGAAAAGATCGCAGCAAGGCTGTCTCCATTTGCAGAAGATCTGTTCTGCTATTTCCTGCTTCAGAGACCACTCATGAGGCATCAAGATTGCCCGGCTGAGTTTGTCGGCTATCATGTTGGTTGTCCCTGGGATGTGCGTTGCCACTAGAAAGCACTGGGAAGATATCGCCCACTTCCAAACACTAATCACCTCCTGACAAAGGGGGTAAGATCTGGTTCCACCTTGCTTGTTGAGATACCATACCACAGACATGTTGTTTGACTGGACTGTTATTGTCCCAAGAGGAAGAAGGTCGTGAAGTGTTTGCAATGCTAGAAGCACCGCCCTCATTTCTAGGACATTGATATGCAGGTGAGCCTCGTGATCTTATCATGTGCCTTGGACAGTCCTGCCTAGATAATGCCCCCCCCCCATCTGTGAGGCATCTGTGGTCACAGTAAGCAACGGGTTGGCGAGGAAGGAATGGAGTGCCTGTCGTTGGTTGGTCAAGTTGGATCCACCAACAGAGGCCCTTTTTGCAAGAATCTGTTAAAATGATGTGATGGAATAGAGGCAGTTGCTGAAAGGACTACTGGGATGATAGAAGTCATTGAAGAATTCACATATGCAATCTGGCAAGAGGGACTAGCTTTATTGTAGAGGCCATGGTCACTAAGAGTTTCAGCACCGTCTTTGCCTTGACTTTTGAGGGGGAAGTAGATGGATAACTTGTATGAGGGTCTGTGCTCTTTCTGCAGGAAGACAAGTTAAAATGGCGACTCTGTCTGGGGGCTGTGGTGAGACTAAAGAGCAGAGCATGAAACTGGTAGTGACTGGCTCCCAGCTGGAAGCATAAGTGGCTCCTCAACACTCTGTCCATTTTTATATGGTAGTATGCATCTTGGAGGTCTATTGAGCACATCCAAGTGTCTTTCCCTAACAGAGGGGGTATAGACTGCAATGTCTCCATCCGGAACTTGTCCTTCTTTATGGATTCATTTAGTTTGCTGAGGTCCAAGACGGGCTTCCAGTCCCCTGTACATTTTGGCACTAAAAAGAATCTGGAGTAAGTTCTGAATCCTACCTGGTCTGCGGGAACAGTTTGGATGACTGTGTTTACGAGCAACTTGTTCACTTCTACAGTTGCTTGATCCCTGTGATTGGGTGAAACATCCGGGATCCTCTTGAGAACGTGAGGTGGAAGAGAAAAAGCTATGGAATAACCTCTGGTGATAATTCTTTGTACCCGCTTGTCTCGGGTGATGCTTAGCCAGGCTTCTGGATACAAAGAAATGTGACCCCTGACTGGCTCCAGAGAAGCACTGCTGGAGCCCACATCAGGAGCGCTGATAGGGACGGCCTCAAAATGAATAATGGCCTCCCTGGTTTTGCGGTCTGCCCCTGCCTCTAGGGCGATGTCTACCATTTGCTCCTCCTCCTCTGCCTCTGAAGGAGGAGTCACCTTGTGCATTCGGTAAAAACCTCTGGGACTTCTTGAACAACATCCTACCACCTCTCTGACCCTTGGGGTATGGTCTAGAGGGGACGGTAAAACGTGCTCCCACAGCAGACAGCATTTTCCCTTCTTGCTCGCACCTGGTGAGCGTGTCTTTTACCTTAGGTCCAAACAACGAAGAACCGTCAAAGTGGGTATTGGTAAAGGTACACTTGAATGGCTCTGCAAAATTACACAAGTGCATCCAGGAGCATCTCCTAAGGGAAACTCCTGAACCCGCTGCTGTGCTTGCTCCACTGGCTGCATAAGAAATCAGCCTCATGGAGGAGTTAACAATGGAATTCAAGGTGGAGAACTCAGCAGACACCTTATCAGGGACTCCTTCAGTAGATGTATCTTGTAGAGTATCTCCCAACTCCTCAAGGAGATCTCTCTCAAGCCTCGTAAAATGTGTTAGATAGTTCAGTGATCTGAGTGTGAATGCCGCTGATGAAAAGATACGCTTCCTGTATCTATCTATCGTTCGAGACTCCTTGTTCGGCAGATGGACAGATGAAGTCTCCGCTAGTTCCTTCTTAGTGGCCGCCGCCACCACCATGGCATCTACAGGCATGCCCTTGGATAAGAATCCCTTCTCTTTTGGAGCAGACAAATTTATTGGGTCTCCTGGGAACTGGCTCCACGGCATCAGGAGTCTCCCACACCTTCCGACTAATGAGGTCTAAAAGTTCATCAAAAGGTGTAGACACCCAAGAGGCTGAAGGTTGAGACCCAAAAGCCTTCAGGTACACAGACTCCTCATCAGGAGGGGTAACAGTGGGCCAGCTGGCCCTCTGCTTAAGGATCTCCAAGATGTCTACAAAGGAGATAACATCAGAGGACAACTTGGGGGACCCTTCTGACTCCTCGAGGTCAGTGTCAGAGGTAAGGGACTCATCCTCTTGCATGTCCTCTTCCAAGGGGGCTCCTCAGAAGGATATTCCGGGGAGGTCTCAAAAGACTGGGGGCCACCAACTGGGGGCTCCTGAGGCTGCGGGTCTCTGCTGTCGAGAGAGAGACAGTGGGTGCTGAGATGGAGGTCGGTGCCCGAGGGGGAAGAGTGTCGGTACCCTTGAGTGGAGCTGATGAGCGGGACAGCACACCGTGCATCATCTCGAAGGCAGACCTCTCCGGCTCTGAGGAGACAGAGGAAGTCATCTGCTCCGAGATAGATGTAGGATCCGAGCTCACCCTAGCCGACGCACCGAGAGAGAGACTCGGAACCGAAGAGGTTCGGGTCCAAATGTCCCTGTCAGAACCGACCAGTGAACTTCGGCTCCTAGACACCACAGATGGCATCGAAGGTGCCAGAGCAGAACTCGGCTCCGAGACAGCCTCGAGGGGAGCTGGAACCGAGGGTTCCACAATCAGTGGTACCGAACACTCCGGCTCCGAAAGCCCGGCACAGCTCAGAGGAGGAACCACAACAAGGGGAATGGACTCAGGTGGCTCTGGGGCCGACTGGGTCAGAGTCAACAGCATCTTTGGCAAGGCAGACGACTTCAGGAGTCTCAACACTACTCTCTCCACATCTTCCTCTGATAGGCTCCTGAAAGATCTGGAAGACAGTGTGGGTGATCTGGACCTCTGCAAGATTGGGGACCTTAAAGTTGGGGAGACCGGCAAGGGATCTCTGGACCAGCTCCAATGTAGTCTTTCAGTAGTCGGTTCCAAAAAGCATGGGGCCGAAACTGAAGTCTCAGCATCAACAACCTCGATCGGCTCTGAGGTCAGTGGAGCAGAGGCGGTAGAAGTCTTATCTGGCTTAGGAAGTTTTGGAGGCTGTTCCGAAGCACCGGACGGCGCTGGAGAATGCCTCTTGGAAGACTTGAGGAGACCTTTCAAAATTAGCTTGTTCTTCCGCTCCTGGAGAACTCTGGAGCTGAAGGAATGGCAAAACAAACAGGTTTCCTGTAATTAAATAGCTCCGAAGCAATAAACACAATTACAATGGCCATCTGTAATTGACATTTTCTGGGAGCACTTTACACATTTTTAAAACCCAAGGGTTTATCGTCTTTTGCCTCTTTAGACATGATAACCGGTGAAGCAAAAAAACACACAAACACAATGAGGACTAGGTCCTCTAACTTAAATGGGCCTAACCCTTACCACACTAACACACACACACCATGAGGACTTGGAAGAGAGAAAGAACAGAGAACTAGGTCCTCTAACTTAAACGGACCTAGGTAGAAAGTATAAGACTAGAAGGTCAGAAAACTATCAACTAGACTGCACACACAAATTCGAAATGTCTAAATGTCCAAACTGTCTCAAATGTAATCTACACTCAAAACACTAAGTCGTAGAAATAAAAGGGTCGGAACTATCAAAGGACCCTGCACGCAAGCTGAATCGCTAAATATCTAAGTAGATAAGTGTTTACATTCCAAACATTCTAATACTCAGAAACAATGCATACGAAAAATAGTAAATTGAGCGGAAACGTGC
The DNA here is from genome assembly GCF_019279795.1 of Protopterus annectens. Taxonomy (NCBI): domain Eukaryota; kingdom Metazoa; phylum Chordata; order Ceratodontiformes; family Protopteridae; genus Protopterus; species Protopterus annectens. Next base: position 130,527,373 of record NC_056734.1, read on the forward strand.
ACATTAACCGGAAACACTAAATATCCAAGTAATAACTATTTAAATTCCAAACTCTCTAACAATAAGAAACACTGCACACAGAATATAGCAAAATAAGCGCAAATGCGCACATTAAATAGAAAAAGACCGGCACACAGGATACCAAACAAGAACAACAAGGCCAACAGCCAACCAGTTCTCAACAATTAGTAATTTAAAGGCAAGAAAAAAACACTTCAACAAGTCTGAAACTACTCTAACACTAGTAAACTCTAACTAGAGCCATATAAATCGCTAAGGTTAAACGGTAATACAGTAATAATAGAAAAAAGTCTTAAACTTAGCCACGGCCAAGCAAGAAGCACATCTGAACTCGTAGACGTGGTAAACAAGATCTGGGGATTGTACTGGGGCACTATGGGATACCTACCAAGCCACGAGCCAACTAGAAGACTTTGAGCTTTGTAATAGGCCGAGTCAGAGCTGAGGATCGGCTCTGAACCCATATGGAAGAATGAAGGCGAGATAGGACTACAGAACATCAAAATTTTAAATGCTGACTCAACTGTCAGTGTTCAAAGCTAGGAATTTTTTGAAACTCTTGTCATCAGGGAACATTTGCAAACATAATGCAAGTGCACTTTGTTTTTGGCATACTGTGTGCAATTCAGACTTCTCATTCATAACAGACAGACCAGAATGTGTAGCTCAGGCTCGTTCTCCCAGTTCATGTTGTCAGGCTTCTCGTCGTCTGTCCCGCCCCTCGCAGCCTTCTGCTGAATTCCTACAGGCTGGTTGAAGCTGACGTCACTGCACACACCTCTGTGTGATGACGTCAGTCCCAAAAAAAGCCGGAAATAAAATTAAACAAAAAATAGCCGGGGAATTCGGAAATTAAGGGGTGTCACTCGGGAATCATGGCACCCCATTATTTGGACCTCAAAAACTGGGGAAAACAGATTCGGTATGGTTGAGCAGTATGCTGTGTATTGTAGTCAGCAAAGAAAGAGCTAGGTGATGTAGTAGTTCTAACTGGGTCTATATTAATCGAAATTTCAAAAGTTCGACTGTCATATGGTCGACACCATACGATCGAATTTTTGAAAGTTCAGATGTTTTAAGGGAGATCTCCATACACCAAGGAATGGGAAGATTTCCCTTTTCTGCACTATAGTGTGATCTCGGAGTTGGTATATTTAAAGAGTGGGAGGTGAGGGGGGTCCAGCCCCCCCACTTTGGGGGTGCAGGGGGGCTTGCCCCCCTGCTTAAAACATGAAGGTAGGTTATTTGTGTAGTTTATTTTTTTTATTAGATTTTCGAACTTTTAAAAGTTCGATCATATGGTGTCGACCATATGACAGCTGAACTTTTGAAAGTTCGATTATCTAATATAGACCCATTCTAACTAGCTTAACTCACAGAGGGTTAAGGCAGTGGTGTATTCCACTGTTACAGTTTATGCAAATTTGTCTATTTTATTATAGCACTGCTCAGGTTTGGACAGTTGCAAGACTTGAAGTTTAGTGAAGCCTGGGACAGCACAGAGGACAGACGGCAGTAAGAGTAGTGGCTACACATCTTCTGGCTATGTCAGTGATAAAGGTTTTTACTCTGTATAATGTACCTAGTTTTTGTCCATTTTTCACTGTACTTGACTAGAGAGTTTCAATTGCTCTGCACCTGGCCCTTACTAATTCCTATACACTTCAGTAGAGCAGCTGCATGCAGATTGCATTATGTCGATGTGCGTCTTCCGTCACATTATGTTTATCTACTGATACTACTTCTGCAGGGATTGCAGTTCACAGAATTATTATTATTATTATTTTTTGGCAGCAATGCCATACTGGGGCATTCTCCTCTGTTAGTCTTTATTTAAAAACTCCTTATATGGCTTTTTTTAATGTGGCAGATGCACAAGGGTACCTTTGTTTGTGGTCAAACCAGGGGAATGTAGCATGTATTCATTTACTCTGTGTTTTTCATTAGTGCTGGTTAAACTTCTATTCTTTACGGTTATACAGACTTATGGAGATTTACGTGTTGAAAATAAAGATTTGTTGACCAAACCCTGATAGCTAATATTTGTTTATTGTGCAACTGATATGGTCATTACCAATCAGCGTACACAAAATATAACATCTGAATGTGGTTCAAGCATAATGCTTTGTTGTCCTTTCCTGCCTTTTCCTCCTTATAAAATAATTTTACACAGGCACATGTAAGTAAAGCATAACTTAGCAATTCTCCCATTGTTTTGCATTTTACTGGTATTAAACTTCTTAGTGCAAATCACACTGGTTTTGCATGAAAGCTTACAACACCTTCTTTAGGAGTCTGCCTCTCCTTGAAGTTTTACTAAACAAAGTTGAATGAGTAGCAACTAAAAGGTGCAAGGACACATATATTAATTCCTCCCATACATTTGTAAGAAATATATTTTGTGAATATGTAATATATACACAGTTGGTGCAAGACAAAAGCAATACATTCTAGATACAATGGCCTTAACCCTGGAACAAAGTTAATGTTAAATAGTGTAAGTCTGAGTAAGTACCTTAAATCCTTTAAATGTTCTGCAGTCTACGTACCCACAAAATGGGTAAAATGCAGAGAAATACTGAACTTAAGTGTAGAATACAACATCAGAAAAGGACTGCTTGACTTACTATGTGCAAATGTACGTATGTACTGGATAAGCTGATGATTCTACTTAATGGACTGTTTCATATGCTTTCTTTATTTTTAATTTCAAACATTACACTAAAGTATGAACATTCTTCTAACCCCACTATATGATGACCACATTCTTCAGCTCTGGCACCTCTCTTCTGCTATCCTAGGACACATGGAGTCTGTCTGGAGGAATGAATGGACCAAAAAGGGATACATGGTCAAGAAATGCAGAGGGGAAAGGGACCAAAAAGATACAACTAAAATATTGATGCTTAAGTGCTAAAATGGGGTGTCTGAATAGAAGGGCATGGTATTACACTGCATCATATCTGTGCATGTTTGAATACACTAGGGCAAATAATAAGGCCAAAGGCAGTAACAGTGATAAACTGTACTACACTATTTAAAGTTTGTCAAATCCTAGAGAAATTCAAAATGCATCACACACAAAACATGCTACTGCAAAAGTTGTTTCCAAGTCTGACAAAACTAATATCATCAACACTTTAATATGGAAAATAGAATCATTTCCAAGACTATTCTATGGGGCCTTCAGAGATGTACTATGAATCTCCAACACTCAACAAGAGTGGGATACTCACCAGCACTACAGTTCTAGCAATATATTGGTCTCAACCAGCCACACTACTGCAGGTTTAGATGATCTGGAATAACTGTTGCTTAGGTTCATTTTCAGCCACGATCAAGATAATTCAATATTTATCTGATTCTGCATAAATATTCCTTACATTTATGAGGCTGAACAAGGTACCATTTAGCAGAGAAGGCCAGGCTGGTAGTGTGCATTTCAATTACACTTCACTTCCAGAACTTTAAAGAGAAAACATATATTCTTTTATTATCCAAAGTCTTACCAGCAGAAACCAGGGAAATGAGAACCCCTCAAAACATGACTTGTCTCGCTCACATTGCTGATTATGTACTATCAGGCATCAGCCTGCAGATTCTCTTTATGCACAAATGCTAACTAGTCACAAAAGCCATATCTTCTAAAATAAAGCCCAGCCCCTACTAGACACAGTACAGATGTAAACAGAGCTTGTGATCCATCTTGTACAGTCCATTCTAATGCCATTCTGGAAAATATGGTTTCACTGTGTGTTGTAAAAAGCCAGGAATGACCCAAGCATCTGTCCTCATTTAAAATAATTATGAGAGCATTTTACTGAGTTTCCATTTACAAGGCCTACTGTCTAACTCTGAAAATGGCTTCACAAGGCACACAAGTATGCTGACTATGTGAGGAAGCCAACACTCCCATGCTACCTCTTGGGATTACCGTGGATGAATGAATGAATAATCTTCCAGTATCCATAAACCTTACCAGTCCTATCAAACACAGTACCCAACAGCAATGTTGTCCCAAGGAAACATACAATAGAAATGTTTGTCCACAAGCACAATCAGACACAGCTTTATGTCCCAAAGTACACACATTATGGGAAACAAGATGTCAGGATCTTTGCAAAACTAAGTAATGGCCGCTGCTAGCTTTTCAGCCTCAAACTGGTAAACAAAAATTGCTGTATGGGTAACAGGCAGCCAATACGCTAGCCACAAAGCAAGAAAAAGGATCAAATTCCCTGCACTGATTCCAATGAAGTGGGACAGATTGATTGTTAAGACGAAACAGCAATGCTAAAATACAATCTCCTCTACCCTAGCCCTCAAGAAAATATGAAAGGGGAAGTATAATATAAAGTAAAACATACTTTAACGGCACTGCACTACACTTAATTTGAGAAACTAAATCATAAGTAGCTCTCTACTGTTCATAGATATGTTCATAGGTAAGCACTAGGCTAGGTGCCCTTTTGAGCCATTTTAAGCCTAGCCAATGCTATATCTTGTGTCTATGAATTAAATGCCTTAACCATTATCTCATTCCCAAACCCTATTTTGTCTAAACTAGTTACACATTTATTTTTACAAGAGTTCAAATTACTTAAAACCTTCACCTGCGACTCTGTAGACTTGTGTTGAGAAAGTCAGAAAATACCCCCTCTTGCTAATTTTATTAATTGCATGGACTGAATTCATCATACATCAAATGCAATGGTTTCCACTTTTTTTTTTTACTGTTTCCAGATGATGGATATATGCTAGTTACTAGCATATAACATTCTTCTGTTGGTGTCTCACTTTAAATCTCCAAATTTCACCTCCGTTTCTTCCTCCATTCATTTTATGCCTTTTACGATCTGTTTATATTTACCTCCGTGAGGCTGACCTTTTCATTCTTCTTCCTACTCTCACTGTATTGTAAATACTGTCCCCTTTTTTTCTTCTGTCTTACCTCTTCTGGGCAATATCCTTCTATCTTCACTCGTAAAACTCAGACACTTAACAAGGAACTTTTTGCTGAGCTGCAGGATGCCAGCTTCTTGAAATACATTCAGGTTTTTTTTTTAGTGAGCAGAGACAAGTGGGTAGCACAGTTTCACTTCATTTTCCAACCTAACCACATTCCCACTCACCCCTGTATCATAACACATACACTTAACTAACCACTCCTCCCACACACAAAGCCAACCATCATCTTGCATATCAAACTCACAAACGCAACCACATCACCAATAATATAATTTGATAGGAAGGAAACATTCATCTGATCTTAATCCCACAATCCCAGGTCCACTCAACTATACTAAGCTCCTTCACTTCTGCCCATAAAACCTAGCCTCATTCTAGTATCACTTTACTGAAAACTATAGCCCCCTTTCTTCTATTCATACTACCAAATATAACAGTTCTGTCTTTTACCATCTTATTACCTTTCACCACCACCACCACTACCACAACAACCACCTGTATTTCAGTACTTGCCACAAAATGTCTACCCTAAGCTCAACACTATACAAATGTTTACTTCTGGTTTATCTTAATGGCACTATGCCTGCATCTTCGGCACTCAACACAATCTGATTTACCTACAAAATTCTTCTCATACTGCTATCCCTTCTCACTTCAAACAGATACTTAGATTTTAACATGTGTATCTCCAGAAGGCAATTCCTGATACAGAGTCCCTTACTTGAAAAAACTCTACTACCCCAACATGCAAGTTCAAATAACTTCTTGATGATCTTCATTACCAAGCTCACAAACAGCCGCTTTCTTGGGACATTCAAATAACCCTGGCCTAACCATAATTAACCAACCACCATCACCAAACAACCAGTCATTTGTAACACAACAGATTAATAGAAACTGTAAATTCTTAACAACTGCATAACCCCTGGCAGCATTAATAAAAAGTGGACCACAATTGAAGCTTGACAAAACACTAACTTTGTAGCTCTATCAGCGACCAGGAGCAAAGAATTTTTTTTGTACCTCTACATACATTCAGAGTAATCACAACCAAATCTTTGATAACAGGACAAGTGCTAAAAATGGTTAGGGGCTATATTTGTGTTTAATAAAAAAAAATCCTACAAGTCATGGAAACCAAAAAGCATTTTCACTTGATAACAAAAGTCCTAACTGGGTCCTCAGCCATTTTACTATTGAAATGTATCTAAATATCTCTCTTGCTGCTACTTATATACCTCTTCTTTACTCAGTAAATATAAATCGACAAACCCTATACAATATCTTTCATCAAAATTTACCAAATATGAATTACACTTGGAAACTTCTATGTCAATGCTCCAGGACCAGAAGAAAATGAACACCTATGAACACCTTCAGGAATGCATGGATCATGCAATCCCAAATAAAACCAAGACCCAATCCTCCAAAGGCAGATGTCCTGTCTGGTGGACCCAGCCATAAACAAACTATACAATAGAAGGAGGAAGCTAATACATGATAGAGCAAAATCCCAAAAAGGGAAGGCATCTCTGATCAGTATTAGCAAAAACTATGGGCACTCATAAAATCGTCTAAGGCCAGCTTCGAGAGAAAAATTGCACAGGAAACTAAGGATAATCACAAGGCTTTCTTTAGTTATGTTAGGAACCTGGGTGGGAATTCCCAGATATGCTCAGAATTAGTCCAAAATGACAAAAAATACACCAAACCCACAGACATTGCCAACATCCTAGCTGACAGGTTCAGCGCAAACTTCTCCCCACCAAAAGGGCTAATATCTATCCCAGCAGAGTGCTGCCCCTGACATCTCAGATACTCAGGTAAGAGCCGCCTCTCCAAAGCAAAAACACAGCATCAATGGGACCAGACGGTGTCCCGGCTGCCCACATGAACTCCAAGAAGAGCTAAACCCAAACATAAAACTACTGTTCAATCTCAGCCTTACTACAGGATATGTACCCAAAGAGTGGCGTACAGCAACAGTGGTCCCTCTCCACAAAGGTGGTGCCTCAACGGATCCTGGAAACTATCACCCCATAAGCCTTACTAGCTTGGTCTGCAAAGCTATGGAAAGGATCATCATGGACCTCATAAATAAAGATATTGGCAGTCACCAAGGCCATTGACGAGGGGAAGGTGGTCCACACAGCCTACCTGGACCTCGCAAAAGCCTTCGATACAATACCCCACTCAGGCATTACAGATAAGCTCACCAGCTTAAATATAAACCCCTATGTCACTAGATGGGTTGCAAACTGGCTCAAGGACAGAACCCACATGGTTAGAATTGCTGGAGCCATGTCAGACTCCAAACCAGTTACAAGTGGCGTCCCACAAGGCTCAGTCCTGGGACCTCTCTTGTTCGGTATATATTTCTCGGAGGTACAGGCCAACACGGAAGGACTGTGGCTGACCAAGTTCGCAGATGACTGCAAACTGGGCGCCATAATCGACTCTCCAGCTGACACAAGCATCCTCCAAAAGGGCCTCATAGAAACAGGCAACTGGTGCCAGAGCCATGGCCTCAAGCTAAACGCCAAAAAGTGTATAGTCATCCCCTTTGGCAAAACAAAGTGCCCACAAATTACCACATAGGTGGTAATCCATTAAGTACAGAAGAAGTAATTAGGGACCTGGGGACCCAAGTTGATAGCAATCTCTCATTTGACAACCACGTGGCCAAAGTGGTTAGAAAAACATTTTATATAGCCCACCTGATCATGAAGGGATTCACATCTAGATCAGGGGAGGTCATCGTGCCTCTTTACTCATCCCTCATCAGGCCCATAATTGAGTACAATGCTCCTTTTGGGATGTACCTTACCAGACACCTGCAGCAACTGGAAAGACCACAAAAGTACCTCACCAAGAGGATCAAAGGGCTCAAACAGATGCCATATGCTGCCCAGTTAAAGAAACTCCAGCTCTACTCAGTGGCATATTGCCTGCTCAGAGGTGATCTGTGCCTGACGTATAAAGCCATGTCCAACCCGGAATTAATGGACATGCTGCACCTCAGAAAATCCAAATCCCATCTAGCTACATGCTCGAGAGACTTGAACCTCAGCACTGAAATAAATAGGACATGCTGGAGGGACAGATTCATAACCCAGAGGCTCCCTTCACTCTGGAATAAAATCCCAGTCCAGGTTAGGCAGAGTCCCTCATTGACTCTCTTCAAGAGGAATCTTGATGAGTGGATGGGAGATCGTAGGTTTACCCGGGTATCACTTCTGTTTCACTGTTAGACAGAGGCACAGTATACTAACCTCGAAAAAGGGCATAGCAAAATTAATTTAAAATGGGTGGTGAAAGCTAAACACACTCTGGCTAGGCTTATAAATGCCCTAGGGCAGATAGCCTAGTATGAACCTATGAAAATAAATCAAGTAAAATGCTACAAATTGACAGCACGGAACATCTGGTTCTAAAGCCCACACCACCAAACTTAGTCTCCGGAAATCACTCCTTATTGGACCTTAAAATAACTAAAATAAAAGGTACCAATACTGACACACAACCTAACTTAATCAATGATCACTTATCGCTTCATCTTGGTCTTTCAAGACAAAAAACATTCACCAGAAATAATTACAGAAGTATCCTTTCCCTAGTTCAGCAGCTGGTCCTACATTTATATAATGCAGGACTATATACTTCCACTTTTATTATTTACCAGTACCCATATACAGATTCAGGAAACTCTTTAACCCACTGTAAGGAGGAGGATCAGAGCTCAAGCAAGCAAAGGGACTCAGTCTGGAAAACGTGGAAACAGGACCCATCTAATAACATCCTACACGAAAAATTCCTTACACTTACGAAGTGAAGGATAGCAACTAATACAGCTAAGGCTTTATATCCAAGACAAAAGCAAGTTGGTCTCTCTAAGCAACCAAAACTCTTCTGGAAAGAGCTAAAACTCACACTGGGCAGATCACAAACCCCACCTATACAAGCAACTCTTTACACATTAACAATTATAGCTTGCTCTCTGATAAGCACGATTTCATAAAATCATTCAGCATTATAACATTACCATCTGCCACAGACAGCATTTACAGTAACATAAATGAAAGACTTGTCAGCAAGCATATTAGTTGACCCAAACAAGCTCATCTGATACTGTCAGCCACAGCCTACTGCTGTACAAACAAGCAAAATACATTCTGGAGACAGTATAATAACCTGGTTGTAAGACCATCCTAAAAATGGAACACTTCAAATTTTCTTCAATAATATCTACTCAGGTGTTGCAACCCATAATACTGCTGTTCCTCAAGGCTCTGTCCTAGGCCCCTACTATTCTTACTCTATCAATAACATATCTTTCACCTAACAATGCTTAAGATGTATGTTGATGATAGACTTCTTAACTCGGGCAAAACACCTGTATCCCTCCAAACTAACCTACAAACTAAACATACTGCCAAATGTACTTGGCTTCAGCCTAATACGCTTCTAATCTACTCTGCCAAGATGAATATCATACTGTTCACAAGTGCAAGAAAAAAAATCAATCACTACCAGAGTTAATACTCAAACATCTAAAATGCAATACTATTCCTAAAGTAAAAGACCTTGGGCTAACAACGGACACACTCCTTCACCTTAACCATTGAGACAAAAATTACTGCAAATATTCTCTCTCAGTTAAAACTATGTTATCATGTACCCCACATACTATACCCTGAATTACATAAATCTGCAGCCAAAAATGTATTATGCCTAAAAACTGGAATATGCATTATCATTACTCGGCATGCATACCATCTACAATTGTAAAAAAAAAAAAAAAATTATATATATATATATATATATATATATATATATATTATAATCTACTGAAAAAAATATGTACATTTATACTCAGACGAACAAAGGACACATCACTGCGCAGTACTACAGACTGTCCACAGGATCCCAGTTCCAAGTAGGGCTATGCTGTTGCAACTAGGGACATTTACATATAAAATACTTACAGTGGAGTACTGTCCCCTATTCTAAAGGAAGCTCTCACTCAGGGACCAAAATTACACATTTAGAAGCAGCCAGGAAGGCATATTTACAATCTCCAGGCCGAGACTCATCTCACCAGCTCTCCTTACTCATTATAACTTACCACTTCATATTTTAAACAGAGAAACAATGACTATTATGCAAGCAAATGCCTGTTGGAAGGATATATAAAAAATGGCGATATCTCAACTTGTAAATTAGTTGGCCTGTCACATAAGCTCAAATGAATACTTTAAAAAGACCAAGGTTCATAACATGTCCATGAAGCATTCTAATAAAATAATTTATCCAGTATGATAGGTCACTGACAAAACAAACCAGTAATGTAAATATGTAAATATGAAATTACACTGCTACCCTGTAATATAATACAGGTATACTGCCTTTTAATTTTCTTCTTTTGATTTGTCTAACATCTATTGTGAAACCAATTTGTTCATATTCAGCACTGTATAACTTTTTTCTCTTAAGTATTATCATCTATTTGTGTAAACTGTGCTTGTAAAAAGACCTATTTAGTGACTGTATAACCTCTACTGTAAACTGCTGCATTTCTTCGAGCTTTTCTCCTCGGGTCTCCACTGAAAATGGGTCCCAAGCCCAGTTGGACTAACCCGGTTAACAAATGTCAATAAATAAATAAATATATAAAATAGTGCAGAGAGTTGCAGGAAAATGATGTGTGTTGCTTCGGATGAGATGTTAAACCAAAGTCCCATTTGTCTGAGTTGGTGGTACTCAGGTGGATGTAGAAGATCCCATGGTACTTAATGGAAAGTGAAGAAAGAGTGTCCTGGCCAAATTTTCCCTGGTCATTATAAATAGTACCTCAGGTCTCCCCAGAAAACAAACTTGTGGCCCAGTGGGACTAGCCCAGTCAACAACAACCAAATAAATACACAAACAGATTGCTCGCATTATTCCATTCTATTTGTGATAATATCCAACCATCTACTTTCAACATCTGCTTTATCAAATTCAGGGTTGCAGAAAGAAGAAGACATGCAGAAAAATAATTTAGGAGTACTGGATGGAATACCACCTGATTGCAGGATAAATGTATACTCACATGCACACACATACATAGGAAATCAGAAGCACTTCTAATTAGCATGGAGGGTGTGTGTCCCTGATTGCCAGTCGTAGGAGGAACGTTCCCCTCCAAAAGACCTTACAGACTTTTAGTGATACTATGGAGGTGTTACTTTGGCCTATGTGGAAATATGAAATTACAGCCATTTGTACTTTGATAGTGGGGAAACTAGAACCACTATGGAAAAGCTCAAACAGAAACTCCAGTATGGAAGGGATGGGAGCCCATATGGAAAACCTTTTCCATTTGTTACGATAAACCTTTTTTGTGGATTGTTTCTGGGAGGCTGAAATAATCTTGACAACTGATGCTGGAAGCCTGGCATCTCTGGCCAAAGTCAGAACTGGAGAACCAAGCAGTTACTTTCATGGATTTCTGGTCCAAAGGAGGCAATCCAGGCAAGCAAGTCAAAAGATTTATTTGGATACTGATCCAACAACCATGAAGAATGTACTAGAGAGACCCCAGGAAAGGGAACCATGTTTGCTGTGGCCAGAAAGGAGCAATGATTATCAGTCTGGTCTTGCATTTTCTTGCTTTCTTGATGAATTTGTTCATTAGAGGCAAAGGGGGAAATGCATAAAGGAGACCTGAGGCTAAATGCAGACTAGGGCATCCCTCTGTGACTGTCCCTATGGAGGGATCAAGGCAAAGTAACCACTGCACTTACTGTTCAGGTAGGAAGCAAAGAGATTGCAGCAAGGTTGGCCCCAGTGATGGAAAATCACAGCTGCCACTGCTGGACTGAGACGCCACTTATAGTTCTGCTCAACTACTCCCCTAATACAGTGGACATATCCAGGATGTGCATTGCTATAAGAAATCAATGCAAAGATATTGTCCACTGCCATACTCTCACAGCTTCCGGACAAAGAGGGCAAGAGTGTGTTCCTCCTTCTTTGTTGATGAATTGGACTACTGCCATTAATGCATCTGTATGGAAATCACACCCTTAGGGAGAGCATCCTAAAATGCCTGCAGCACTAGGACGACTGCTCCCATCTGCAAGACACTTGATGTGAAGACTGGCCTCTAGATGGGTGACCAAGAACCTTGGAACACTCTCCCTTTGAAATACCCCACCCCAACCTAGAAGGGAACCATCCATGGTTACAACAGCCAAGGGTGGATCCATGTGAAAGGAAGACCTTCTGTCATCGACAGATTTTTATCCACCAGCTGACAAATTTTGGTATGTAGTGGGTGAATGTTTTGAGAACACTGCACAGGAAGAGTCAAGTGGAGTACTCTCAAGTTGAACCTGGTTACTGGAACCAGTGAAATTGTGGAGGCCATTAACATCTATTTCTCAGAAGTCAAGGCTAATGTCAAAAGCCTCTGGCTGACCAAGTTTGCAGATGACTGCAAACTGGAAGCAGTCAGAATCCTCCCAAGGAACTAACATTTTACAAGAGGGTCTACTACAGACAAATGACTGATGTTAAAGCAAAGGCTTAAAACTCAATGCAAAGAAATGCATTCTTGTACCATTTGGTAAGTTGGCCACCCCAGAAAACCAAATCATCAATAAAACAACCCAGCTGCCCCATTAGTCAGGGATCTGGGAATGCATGCAGATAGTAACCTGGCCTTTGATCAACATGTATCCAAGGTAGTAAGGAAATCCTATGTAGCTCAACTTATAAGTAACTGCTTGACATCTAGGTCCAGGGAAAGTCATTGTCCTATTATACTCAGTCCTCATCAGACCCATCATTGAGTGTAATTCCCCCTTTGGTATGTACCTGACCAGACACATACAGCAACTGGAACATCTGCAAAGGTTCTTTACAAACAGAATACAGGGTATAAACACAATGTCCTATGCAGTTCGCCTCAAAGCCCTATCTCTATATTTGGTCTCCTACAGACTACTGAGAGGTGATCCATGCCTAGCATAAAAGGCATCCCTAAACACTTCTCTGATGAACCTTTTGCACATCCACAAAACAAACAGCATCAGAACTACTAGCTCTAAGGACCTAAATTTTTCTTGCAACATAAATAGGACATGTCAGACAGACAGATATATATCTTAAAAAATTCCATTTCTCTGTAACAGGCTCCCCATCCATGTGAAACAAAGTCCCTCCCTAACCCTATTTAAATGCAACTTGGACTACTGGATGGGAAACTGAAAATTCACCCCTGGTCTGGCACCCACGTCTCTGATAGACAGAGGCAGTCACAGAATTGTATCGTAACCAACAATCACCCCTATATAAATGTCTAAAACATATAACTTATGGGACACCTTTGGATTTCACGGCTAGGCTTATATAAAGGCCCTAGTAGCTGTTAGCCTATTATACATCTATGAAGCTAAAAGTCATAAAATCAGCCTAAGGGTGAAAAAAAAACAAAAGAAAGAATATAAGATGAAGGACCAGATGAGAAGGCAAGAAATGTGGAAAAAACATAGTTGCAAGTATAGAACACTTCTGGAAGAGCCTCATGTTGATCAAGAACGAACACAGGAATGGTTAAGGAGAGGCAAATTCAAACCAAGAAATGAAAGGTTAATATTGGCAGCCTAAGATAGTGGGCTATGTACACGCTATTTTACAAAGTCCAATGAACATGTGGGAGAAACAGACAAATGTAGGTTTTGTAAAACCGAATTGGAAACAGTCGCACACATTGTTGCTGGTTGCTAAGCACTAATGGCACAGGGACTGTATATCGAAAGACATAATAATGTGGCAAGACTGTTGCACTGGAGATTGTGCAAACATTATGGTATTGAAGAGGCTGAAAAACACTGGAAACATGAGCCACAAAGAATCAATGAAAATGATGAAGTTTATATCACATGGGATCACCCATTATCAACAGTTCAAAAGATAGATGTTAGAAAACCGGACATAGTGGTCCAATAAAAGAAGACAAAAGTAGCATTGATCATTGAAATCGCCACACCCAGTGACTACAGTGTCTTACGTACAGAGAGACACAAAGTCATACCTGGATTTGCAGGCAAAAATGAGAGCCACGTGGAAGAAAGATACCCAGACAGTTCCAATAGTAGTAGGAGCAACGGGTCTTATAAAAAAGAATTTGCAATTGTACTTAGATATGTTACCAATTCATGTAACCCCATGCGAATTGCAGGAGTAGTCATTACTGGGCACATTGCGGGTGTTGCGAAGAGCACTTTTGGCTGACATCAAAGAGTGAAACAATACTAATTTCATGAACTTTAATCGTACTTTGATTTAAGAGTGGGGTCCATTCCCGTCATGGTATTAGAAACCCAAAAGGCTTGGAGAAATTAAAAAACGGTGAAAGATGCTGAAGTACGTGTGTAGCTACCAGATGTAGGGAGACCACTCTGGAGTGGGGTAATTTGGCAATTTGTAAGATTGTATCCAGCTGGCAGCCAGTGAATTCTATTTGTTGTGTCAAGTTCAGGCGGCTCTTGGGTAAATTTATCGAGATTCCTAGATTTTGTATTAGGGAAAACATGGATTCCTAGCAGAGGTAGAAGTGCTGCAACTACTGCCATTATCTTGTTAAACACCGTGGGGCTGTGGTGGGACCAAAGGGCAGTGCTTTTAATTGGTAATGATAGGTGCCCAGCTGGAAATGGAGAAATCTGCTTGAACACTTCCCTGTCTTTATATGACAGTATGTGCCCTGGAGATCTTTGCAGCACATCCAATCATCCCTCCCACGAAGAGGCACTACGGACTGAATGGTGACCATGTAGAATTTTGTCTGCTTTACAAACTAGTTTAGATGACTCAGATCTAGAATAGGTCTGAGGTCCCCTGTCTTTTTGGGTATTAAAAAGAACCTTGAATAGACTCCAGATTCTAACTGATCTTTGAAGACTGCCTGGATGCCTTTTTCTAGCAGCTTGGAAATTTCTGCTGCTGTAGATTACCACTGACTGCAAAGAACATCTGGAACTTTCTTTTTTTATTGGGGGAAATAAAACAGGAATTGAGCAGCCACTGGAAATTATGTCTGGCACGCAGGAATCTGTTATGTTTTGCCAGGCTTGACGGTGCATGGATAAATGCCCCCTGACTGCCTCCAGAGTGCAGCAACTGGGCAACCTTTCAGGAGTGCTGGTAAAGCTTTTCAGTGAAGGGACCATGAAAGCTCTGATTGTGTCGTCCACCTCTGCCTCTTGGGTGACATCCATTACAGTTACCTCCTCCTCCTTTGCCACAAGAAGATCTGTCCCCAGGAGTGCCCTGATAAAAACTCAGTGATTTGCAGAACTGCATCTTCTTTCCACCCCTCTGATTCCTAAAAAGGCCCTTTATAGGGTGAAGAGAGAGAGTTTTACGGTCTTGTTGACTCCTGGTTAATGTGCCCTTTACCTTCAGTCCAAAAGAGTGGAACTATTAAACAAGGCATTAATGAAGGATATCTTAAGCCTTCCATGAAATCACAAAGGCACATCCAGGCATGACAGAACATGGTGATGCCAGTGCTTGCTCCTCTACCACTGCAATGGATAGTAGTCCCACGGTTATGTTCAATGTAGACTGGAGAGTAGGCAGCTGGGTGTCCACAATCTTCTGAACATCCGCAGGCAGAACACCTGAGAGAGACTTGGATAGCTCTTTGGTCAAGTCCCTCTGGAATTGTGTGAAATGAGCTAAATAGTTCAGCACGTGGAGGGAAAAGGCCACTGAAGAGTAGGTCCATTTCCCGAATCTGTCAAGCCCTAGACTCTGTGTTATGGAGATGGACAGAGGAACTTTCTTCAGATAATTCCTTCCTCGTGGCTGCTACCACCATAGCAAGCGTTTCCTGTCTGTTGGACAGGCCAAAATTTTATTTTTATTTAATTTTTTTTAGGGATTGGTTCCACCATATTAGGGTCCTTCCATGTCTGCTGAGCCATGAGATCAATAAGGGGAGCAATGGGTGGTACTACACTGGATGGAGGTGAGCCAGAATAAAAGACTTTCAAGAACACGGCCTTATCTTTTGAAGGGTTCTCAGCAGTCCATCA
The DNA here is from genome assembly GCF_019279795.1 of Protopterus annectens. NCBI lineage: Eukaryota > Metazoa > Chordata > Ceratodontiformes > Protopteridae > Protopterus > Protopterus annectens. The sequence continues at coordinate 130,543,449 of NC_056734.1, forward strand.
CCCTCACTGTTCATCAATTTGAGGATCTCAGCAAAGGTGATGTCTTCAGAGGGGGTTCTACTGCAGCCTTCGCCTTCATCCAAATCTGTGTGTTCTATGAAAGACTCGGGTGATATCTATTTGCATGCCTGTTTCCTGTGAACCTGTACTGGTGGGTGGTCAGATGGTTCATCATCAGACTGGGAGTTGACACAGTAAGCAGCCTCAAAAGCTTGCAGAACTGACTCCCTGTTGGGCAGATGTGGAATCCAGTTGTGGTCTGGGTTGAACCAAGTTGGGTGGTAGCACCTTCTCCTTTGGTATAGCCCAAACCCTCTCAAAAGCCCAGAAGGCTGAAGCTGCAGTTGACACTGTAGGTGGTCTCCTCCTGTCCAAAGATGGAGATCTCTCATGATGACGGGATCCAAGCTGTCAAGGGCAGAGACCCCAAGAGAGAGAGATGTCTCTGAAAATTTCTGCACTGACCTATCCCCTCAAGCCCTGGCACTGATGCATTGGCCCTGAATCTCTTACTGATCCAAGAGCAGCAGAGCTGAAGTAGATCATACTACTGGTTCCAAACAAAGGTGCCCAGGAACAGTTTGGATCCAGTGTAGGCAGGTCTGGAGGGCAGACTGGTACCGGAGAAAGAGGTGGAGGGGTTGTTGGACCAGTACTCGGCATGTTCAAAGAAGATGGCAATGACAGAAATCCAAGCTTGATCTGCATTCTCAGAAATGTCTTCATCATTCTGTCAATGTTTTGCTTGGTTTCCTGGATGACTGAACAGAAGACACTACTGAAAGGGGTCTCGAGTATCTTGACTGGTGAATGAAGCATCAGGCTCACCAGCTATGGGGACTAACAAGGCCAAGGAAAGGAAGGCTGGACATGAGAAACTGATGGATCCAACTTTCTCAGTGTCTTCAGATCTCGAATGACCAAAACCACGGGGTCGAGAGACTGTTTTCTAGTTTCTGACTTTTCCTTGTTCACGTTCTCTTTTCCTAGTCATTCTTTATCAGATTTTTCTTTCTGTTTGTCTTTCCTTGTCTTTTGATTATCCCTGTTTTCATACCTCTCAACCTGAAAACATCAAAAATCTGGACAAGGCCCATGAAAAATAGGTACAAATCTGTATGCTGATCAATGTAAAATTTGAATACATAATTACATAATCCCACCCACTCCAATGGAATTGTGTGATACCAGCTTTCAAACGCAAACTGAAGAACTGACAACCAAAATCTGGTACCAGAGTTCCCCCACAGCCATTCCAATGCCCCATTACCTGGCTATTTCACCCCATTTACCATAAACACTAATGTGTATATACTGCTTTAATTCTACAATGATTATTTGGATTTCATTTTTACATTTTATAGCACAATGCAAAAGCACTAAGACATCTGCTAAACAAACCAACACTGTCTCACAATGAAAATAGACTTGGCATTAAAACTTCTGCCCTTGAAACTCACACTCACTGAAACAGCATTGAAACCCACACCACATCCAAAGAAAATGCATCTGGCCAGTGGTGGATAAAGATTACCTTTGGGCTGTTTTCAAATCACAGGAACCTCACACACAAAATAAGAAACATACATGCGTTCTTTGATACACCTTCCTGACTTCATTAAATTATACTCCTTGTATAATACAGCACACTTGTTAACACTCAAGTTAGAGTGCATTTTAAATTTATTGTTTGAACATTTTTCCAGTAGGTAATGAAACCAAATGTAAGAATCAAGAATGACAAAACTGTCCAATTCAGAAAATTTTCATCATAAAAGTCGACTTCTACACACAATCGATTTTTAAATTTATTGTTTGAACATTTTTCCAGTAGGCAATGAAACAAAATGCATGAAGCAATAATGACAAAACTGCCCAATTCAGAACATTTCTATCAGAAAAGTCTACTTACACACACACACAATATATATATATATATGTGTGTGTGTGTGTGTGTGTGTGTATATATATATATATATATTTATATTCATATTCTCGCACTTATTTTCAATTTCAGTATTTTGGGGGGGGGGGGGGGGCAAAAGGCCAAAAACCAGGGACACATTTTAAACATTGCTTGTATAATTTTGGAAAGTTGCTAGAATAAAATGCTGTGTTACCACCATGCATTTCACTGCCAAGTCTTGAACCTAGGAACCTATGCACTACAGTCAGAGCAACATACTACTATGCCAAATCAGCAGTTTCCTGAAAGACAAGAAGACTGAAACTTAAATGGCTATCATTCAGTGAATTCAGTTTTCACTTCTCACCATAGCTCTCAACCTCTTAGCACAAAAAAACTTGGACAAAGCCAATAATGGGGGAATACAGAATTCAGTTCTCACTTATAGCTCTCAACATCTTAGCATAAAAAACCTGGACAAAGCCAATAATGGGAGAATATACAGCCCCCAAAAATAGGGACAAATTTCAAATACTGATCTCATAAAAAATAGAAAATTGCTAGAATAAAAGGTTTTGTGTTACCATTTATTTTCTGAAGAATATGAAGTCTGAAATTCAAATGCCTGTCATTATTTAGTGAATTCAATCCTTCAATGATTTGCCACAAAAATCCTGAAAACCACAGATTTAATGAGGAACGGAACAAAAATATGAGGCATAAATTCACAAGTGGGGCATTTTCACACACACACACACACACACACACACACACACACACACACACACACACACACACACACACACACCAGTTGTAAGCAGCCAGTTGTTAAGATAACTAGTAGCACCTTAAAAGCGCCAGTCGTTTCTACACAAGTTGTTAGATGTATAACTCTGTACAACTCCGTGCCAGTCGTTAGGATAACTAGTACCTTAAAAGCTCCAGTTGTTCAGTTCACAAAGCAGATACCATCCATTCAAACAGCCAGAAACTCCATTCATTCACAAGCAGAAACTCTGTGCAGTACCATCCACAGCCCTTGAGCTCAATTCTGACATGCTGACGGAGCTGACATCATTGCGCACGTGATGACAACAGCTGCAAAAGCACGAAAGAAAAAAACTTTAAAAAAAAGCTGAAAAATACCAGAAATGAAGGGGGTGCCACTCGGGAATCGTGGCACCCCATTATTTGGACAATGATGTCAGCTCCGTCAGCCTGTCAGAACTGAGCTCAAGGGCTCTGGATGGTACTGCACAGAAACTCGATTATATCATCTCAACAATATGAATTTCAAGTTTCTGAAAACTCGAGCTTCTGATACTGATTTGTACACACACACACACACACACACACACACACACACACACACACACTTTTGTGAACGACAGAAAAATACAATAGAAAAGGTTAATTGTCACTGACACTGGAGAGACAAGTCTCTTGGTAGAAAAAGAGATGCAGAGAGAAAAAAGGCTATAGTAATAAAGCATATGTTGAACAGACAGCCCTTGCAGAAAACATCTGATTGCTTCGGGTGGCAAGTGAGATCTGAAGTACTAAGGTAGAGTGGAAGGAATTGTTTGCCACTGTGTAAACCTAAGATGAAATATTTTAAAACCTCATACATAGCATAGTTTTGGAATTATTGGTGCAAATAGCAGTGGAGGCACCACTCAGATGTCATGAATTAAGGGTACCAGACACTGTCAGAGATTTGGAATGCATGGCTAGGCTTAAAAGGCCCTTATGGTCGTTAGCCTAATAAACACTTATGAACCTTCTTACAAGAACATGATGCTTGTGTTTAATATTTAGTATTCATTCTATCTGTGATAATACCATACCAACAATTTTAAATGGTCGCTTTACCCAAGCATGCAGTAAAAAGAAGTCAATCCTACCAAGCAAAACACAAAGAGAAACAATATAGGATACTGTACTGGATGGGGTACCAACTGAGTGTAGGATAAATGTGCAGTCACACATGCACATGTATAGAAAAATAAGAAACACTTCTAATAAGTATACCTGTATACCTGAGAACTCCAGTAAAACTTTATGCAAACTCCATATAAACAAGATACCTCAGTTGAGAACCAAACCACTGAAGGAAGCACTTATGATGTGTTAAATCTAAATATTTCTTATTTTTACTAGACTTGTTTCTGTGGGTAATGCAAGATCTGCAACAGGTATGCTGAGCTTTGTACAAACAGTGTGCATATTACTGAATAACAATTAATTTTCACTGTATTATGCTTATATTACACTTTGTGATTCTCCTGTTAAAAAAGTTTCTAATACTACAAAAATGGCAAGTCATACTTTGCCATGCTCTCTTCAAAGTCATACCTCAAAACAGGGGCACTATGTCTTGAGGGTTTGTCTAGTTAAAACCAAGCAATCCGATGAAACATCACTAAACAAATATGGCACACAACAGTAAAGTGAAACCCAAACAACAAATAAAGACTTTATGAAAGAAAAAATAAAGCTCGTAAAAATGAGGCTATGAAACAGCTTTTCCACTGATGATGCAATCTAAAGCCATTAATTTTGTTAAGAAAAATGTAAAGCATATCATCTAAGAGTAATTCTCAGAATCCAGACACATTTGTTAAACCACTTGAGTTAAGGATGTTGCCAGAATGCAGCAATGAGTAAAACCTGAAATGGATCCTATGAAATTAAAAAGAAATGAATATCATCAAGACACTAGTTTCTGCAACAGCAAAAATACATGTATTTAATGTAACCAGTCACATGAACAGTACAGTGGAAGGAGGTCCTACAGACAGAACCACTAAGAAACATACAAAACAATGCAGATCCTGAGATGCCGTATGTCTAGGATGACACAAAGTGTCTCAGTTTGAAAGATGTGATAGCATGGGGTATCTACATTTGTAACACATGCAGGATGGACTATCACTGACTTTTCTGATATTATCAAAAGTGTTGTGATATATGACTGTGGCAAAAGATGATGGACTGAATAGTTGGTTTAACTTCTCTCGTTAGTCTTCAAAACGGAAGGAGACACAGCCAGTCACTAACATGCCAAGTGCTTCAAACAAATAAGGAGATTTACTACGGACTTGGAAGCATCAGCAGGTGCTGTTGTTAGCTAGCAACGTAATGTACACTTCAGGTAGGCACCAACTTTATAGGTTCATAAGACGATACTAGGCTATTGACCCAGAGGCCCTTATAAGCCTAGCCAAGAATTTCACCCATGTTCCCACAAGTCAGCGTCTGTTTTCCCTGTCCAGCAGGGACACAGGTGGGATCCCAGGGGTATATTTTCTGTTTCCCATCCAGTCCTCCAGGTTCCTCTTAAACAGGGCTAGTGAGGTACTCTGCTTGACATGGAGAGGAAGTCTATTCCACAGATGGGGGAGTAATGGGACACAAATCTATCCTGCCAGCAAGTTCTATTAATGTCACAGACCAGGTTGAGACCTTGCGTGAGTGGAGTTTGACTTACAGATATGCAGCAACTCCATCAAGGCTGAGTCTGACACAGCCTTGTATGCCAGACACAGGTCACTTCTCAGCAGTCTGTATGAGACTGAGTAGAGGGACAGGGCTTTTAGCCTATCTGTATAGGATAGGTGTTTGAGACCCTGGATTCTCCTGGTCAGGAACCTCTGTGGTCTCTCCAAATGCTGCATGTGCTTGGCAAGGTACATGCCAAAGGAGGCATTGTACTCAATAATGGGTCTGATAAGGGAGTAGAAGAGGGATGTTATGACCTCCTTGTTCCTGGATGAAATACCCTCACATATGAGGTGGGCCATGCAGAAAGCCTTCCGTACAATGGAGGCAACATGGTGGTCAAAGGTCAGGTAGCTATCAACCTGGGTGCCCAAGTCCCTCACGACTGATTGTGCACTTAGTACATTGTTATTAATGTGATAATTAGTGGGGACACCATTTTCCCCAAAGGAATAATGATGCATTTCTTGGCATTCAGTTTGAGGCCATGCTTCTGGCACCAGTCATTAGTTAGGTTTAGGACTTCTTGGAGGATGTTCACATCACTAGGGGAATTTATGACAGTGCCCAGCTTGCAGTCATCTGCAAACTTGATCAGCCACAGACCACTGGTTTTGGCTTGCACCTCATAAAAGTATATCCCAAACAGTAGACTCCCCAAGACTGAACCTTGGGGTACACGGCTTGTTAAGAGTCTACTACTAGTGGCGGCTTCCCCTATTTTGACTGAGTGGGATCTATCAGTGAGCCAGTTAACTACCCATCTGGTAACATAAGGGTTGATGCCTAGCTGGGAGAGTTTACCTATTATGCCCGAGTGGGGAATAGTGTCAAAGGCTTTGGCTAGGTCAAGGTAGGCGGTGTGCAGATATGCCCTCATCTATGGCTTTGGTGACTGTTTCGAAGAAGGCGACCAAGTTTAACAGGCATGCTCTCCCTTTGAAATAAACAAACTATGTGAAATCAAGCGTTTGGAAGTTGCCAATGTCCTTGTTTATAATGTCCATGATAACGCATTCCATGGCCTTGCAGATCACGCTAGTTAGGCTGATGGGCCTATAATTGCCTGGGTCAGTGGACGCTTCCACCTTTGTGCAGAGGGATAACAATGGCTGTCCTCCATTCTGCTGGGATGAAGCCGGTGCACAGGCTTTGGTTGAATAGGGTGCCTAGTGGTGCTGAAAGCTCTTGTCTGAGTTCATGTAGGACAGAGCCAGGGATGTTGTCGGGTCCCATGGAGACTGTATTTTATGCCTTTGAGGGGGCATTAATAGCCTGCTCCCTGGTGATGACGAGAGGGGGACAGGTCCTGTGGATGTCCTGGTTTACTGATGGCGGGACAATTTTTTTTCCGCTGGGTTATTTATGCCCTCATGTCTGCTAACCATGAAAACATCTCCTTATCAGGTTCTGCTCATTCATTCCTCCATATGAAAGACATATGCACAGTACTAGAGGGAAGGAAAAAACTCTAAGAGGAAACTGTCAAGCAGCAAACCATGAGGAATGTTTATGCCCTTGCCAGTATCACTGCATCTGATGGCATATGTATATTGATTCTAACCACACCTCTTGGTAGTGATGTGAGCACCTGCCTCACCATAGGGAAAAGCTACACTCTTCAGCCCCAAGCATGCACACTACTTCACATATAACAACAAGAGCTACTACCAATAGTTTGGACAATGATAGCCCATGTGCTCAACTCACTTGCTCACTGTTACAGGCAAAGCATCAACTTTTACCTGGATCATCAATCATGCCAGCCAGAAATTATTTCCCTCACCACCAGAATGGGTACATTCAGCCTCCAATGCCAGGTCCATCAAACACCCGAGTCATTACTCAAACTCAGGTCACCTCGGCTGTAGGCAAGGTTTTATCCCTCTACACTCAAATAGTTTTAAAAAAATACAAATAAGTGAAAGCCAAACATTGCACGAGACTATTTTAAAAACAGCAAGCACTTTTATTAATAAGCACAATATAATTTTATCAAAAAAAGACTAGCATATCACAGAGACTTCACCATCAATAAAATTCAACATAAAGCAGTGCCTATCAATCTCTAAATCAACTACAGTTTAATAAATTAATCCTAGCATTCCATCAAGATTTATACATTGAATTAAATTTCAACTGACTTCACCTTTTTCTAAACTTAAGTGCAAATCTATGCCCCTCTAACAATAAATGCTGCAATATATGGAAGACAAACTTCTTAAAGTTCATTCATTCTTTCGCATGTTTAAACAAGATACTCTTCAGTATACTTAGACCAAGCACTCTCTTCATTGTTTACCTTCCTCAGCATATTTAGATCATGCACTCTTTTCATCTTTTTACCTTCTTTAACATGTTTAGACCATGCAATCGTATCTTCTTACATTCTTTAGCATGTGCTAACTATGCACTCCTTTCATCTTTATTTTTAACAGACTTTACATGCTCTAGTAGTCCTAAAAGCATAAAAAGTACTACACTTTGGTGAACATTGAGCATAACAAATTATATCCATATATACCTGTGTAGCACATGTAGTAGATATACAAATAATCTCTAAAAAAAATCAGTGGAATATCAGTGCATTCTCAGCATGGCTTTCTGACTTTTTATTTCAGCTACTGGCTATAGCTGTGCATCAAGGCAGTTTTTCCTCAGTTGCTATCAGGAAGGTATGCTTATATTAATTAGCTCCCTGAATAACAATGAGCTAACAATTGCATTTTGTATGCAGTCAACTGACTTTTTATTTTCACTACTTAACACAGATTTGCATAAGGGCATTCTTCCTCTGTTGCTATCAGGTAATCATGCTTATAGTTACTAACTCTCTCAAAATTAATGGAATATCATCTAACTGTGCATGCAGTTTACTGACTTTTCAACTCATCTACTGGCAATACTTATACATGAAGGTAGCTTTTCGATAGTTGCTATAAGAGCCATATACAGATTACTTTTTTGGGAGCTGAGGATGGCCGATTGTGTATGTGGAAAACAGATGGCAGTTAATGGCCACTGAATGATCACTGAGGCAACATGTTAAAGAGGCACTGTGTAGGTGTGACAGCAGTGTGTGTGTGTGTGTGTGTGTGTGTGTGTGTGTGTGTGTGTGTGTGTTTACAACAACCTGAAAAAAACATTACTTGCCATTATTTCATTCACTTTTGTTCCAAACATCACAGGTGTGCACAGAAGATGACTGTCTTTGTAGGGGAGGCAGTTACATAAACACCACTGATTGATCTTTAGTATGGCTTTTTGGGGAACAGTGCAGTTCTCTGAAAGCAGCAACTTGCAATACTGAGTCACCATTCATTTCAGTATCATCACAATCAATCAGATGTATTCACAGAGGGTGTCTCCCTTTTTGTGGTGAAGTGTGAGGAAGTCCTGGGTGTGAAAGCACTGGGTAATGACTTGATCACTGATGAACTCCCACTAATGTCCTGTCAGGTCAATGTTTGTATTGGAAAGCAAGAATCTTAAATATACTACTGCAGTCAACATTCCCTTCACATTTATCACAGCAAAACATTACAGGTATACACAAAATGTGGCTGTCTTTGTGGAAGTGGAAGTAATACTTCTTTTTCACTGATATGGCTTGTTTGGGTGTTGTATGGATCTGAGAACTATATTAACTTACCTTCTAAATACAAGGTCATTTAATTCAGTGACATCACAAATCAAAATCAAGTGAAAAACTTCTCTAAAGCAAATTTCACACTTCACAAAACCGAGGTGGAATCCTTCAAAGCCCCCGGGCCTGTGGATAATACGGCCCAGACCACAAAATCCTTTATAAACGCATTCTATGAACACCTTCAGGAATGCATGGATCATGCAATCCCAAATAAAACCAAGACCCAATCCTCCAAAGGCAGACGTCCTGTCTGGTGGACCCCAGCCATAAACAAACTATACAATAGAAGGAAGAAGCTACTACATGATACAGCAAAATCCCAAAAAGGGAAGGCATCTCTGATCAGTATTAGCAAAAATCTACGGGCACTCATAAAATCGTCTAAGGCCAGCTTCGAGAGAAAAATTGCACAGGACACTAAGGATAATCACAAGGCTTTCTTTAGTTATGTTAGGAACCTGGGTGGGAATTCCCAGATATGCTCAGAATTAGTCCAAAATGACAAAAAATACACCGAACCCACAGACATTGCCAACATCCTAGCTGACAGGTTCAGCGCAAATTCCCCCCCCCCCACCAAAAGGGCTAATATCTATCCCAGCAGAGTGCTGCCCCCCTGACATCTCGGATGCAAAGGTAAGAGCTGCCCGCTCCAAAGCAAGAAACACAGCATCAATGGGACCAGACGGTGTCCCGGGCTGCGTCCTACATGAACTCCAAGAAGAGCTAAACCCAAACCTAAAACTACTGTTCAATCTCAGCCTTACTACAGGATATGTACCCAAAGAGTGACGTACAGCAACAGTGGTCCCTCTCCACAAAGGTGGTGCCCCAACGGATCCTGGAAACTATCGCCCCATAAGTCTCACTAGCTTGGTCTGCAAAGCTATGGAAAGGATCATCATGGACCTTATAAATAAAGATATTGGGGACCTACAGACACTGGATCCTACCCAGTTTGGCTTTGTTAAGGGCAGATCCTGCCTCTTAAACCTGGTCGATTTCTTTGAAACAGTCACCAAGGCCACTGACAAGGGGAAGGTGGTCCACACAGCCTACCTGGACCTCGCAAAAGCCTTCGATACAATACCCCACTCGGGCATTATAGATAAGCTCACCAGCTTAAATATAAACCCCTATGTCACTAGATGGGTTGCAAACTGGCTCAAGGACAGAACCCACATGGTTAGAATAGCTGGAGCCATGTCAGACTCCAAACCAGTTACAAGTGGCGTCCCACAAGGCTCAGTCCTGGGACCTCTCTTGTTCGGTATATATTTCTTGGAGGTACAGGCCAACATGGAAGGACTGTGGCTGACCAAGTTTGCAGATGACTGCAAACTTGGCGCCATAATCGACTCTCCAGCCGACACAAGCATCCTCCAAAAGGGCCTAATAGAAACAGACAACTGGTGCCAGAGCCATGGCCTCAAGCTAAACGCCAAAAAGTGTATAGTCATCCCCTTTGGCAAAAAAGTGCCCACAAATTACCACATAAGTGGTAATCCATTAAGTACAGAAGAAGTAATTAGGGACATGGGGACCCAAGTTGATAGCAATCTCTCATTTGACAACCACGTGGCCAAAGTGATTAGAAAAACATTTTATATAGCCCACCTAATCATGAAGGGATTCACATCTAGATCAGGGGAGGTCATCGTGCCTCTTTACTCATCCCTCATCAGGCCCATAATTGAGTACAATGCCCCTTTTAGAATGTACCTTACCAGACACCTGCAGCAACTGGAAAGACCCCAAAAGTACCTCACCAAGAGGATCAAGGGGCACAAACAGATGCCGTATGCTGCCCGGTTAAAGAAACTCCAGCTCTACTCAGTGGCATACCACCTGCTCAGAGCCGATCTGTGCCTGATGTATAAAGCCATGTCCAACCCGGAATTAATGGACATGCTGCACCTCAGAAAATCCAAATCCCATCGAGCTACGCGCTTGAGGGACTTGAACCTCAGCACTGAAATAAATAGGACATGCTGTAGGGACAGATTCATAACCCAGAGGCTCCCTTCACTCTGGAATAAAATCCCAGTCCAGGTTAGGCAGAGTCCCTCATTGACTCTCTTCAAGAGGAATCTTGATGAGTGGATGGGAGATCGTAGGTTTACCCCGGGTATCACTTCTGTGTCACTGTTAGACAGAGGCACAGTATACTAACCTCGAAAAAGGGCATAGCAAAATTAATTTAAAATGGGTGGCGGAAGCCATACACACTCTGGCTAGGCTTATAAATGCCCTAGGGCAGATAGCCTAGTATGAACCTATGAAAATCAAGTGTTAGAGGTATACAAGATGGTGGCTGCAGGAGGGAAGACAGTGAGTGTCTTTAAGTACAGGACAGTTACTTGATTACTGCTCAATAATCATTATACAGTTTGTTTGAAGGAGTTGTGTGTGCATGAGAACAAGATGAAATATAGGTGTACTGCATATGATTTACAGTACTTGAATCATATCAAAACCTGGGAGTTAGCTTAGAGGATTACAGAGCTGTTAATGAGCGGTTTCCTGTGGTTTAGTGATGCAAGGTTTGATTCCCTCAGACACCACTGCCTACTGTGCGATTCTGAGCAACTTACTTAACCACACACCCCTCCCAGGCTGAGTCTGAATAAGGTCAATTGGAGATCATCATTACCTCAGATCGAGTTGCCTAGTATTTAAGAAAATACAAAAGCCCTGTCTAAGGTATAACTCTATATCATTCCAGGACTAGGTCCGGACCTCCAGGAGTCTTTTGGAGGAGGCAGGAGGGTGGGATGTCAAGAATGAATGAAGAGCGACAACACAGATGGAACGTTATGGTAAGAACATAACTTCTTTATCTGATGTTGTCAATCTTCATTCATTACTGACTGATGGGACAGATTCCCTAGCTACTTTAGATCTTGGTTGGCCCTAAGAAAGGATATTCCTGAGCACCACAGAGCCAAAGGATGCTCTTTCCCTGGAGACCAGTCTAACGTGTAATGAGTGATAAAGGTATGCAGAGTAGCCCAAGTTGCAGCTGCACATATGTCTTCCACAGAAGCGCTGGAATGGAAGACAGTTGAAGTGGAAACAGATCTTGTAGAATGAGCTCTAACAGTAGTAGACAACTTGAGTTTGTTTTGGTCATATATAAAGGTAATACAGTCTCTTAGCCATTTTGACAGGGTGACCTTTGATATAGGCTTGCCCAATCTGCTTCCTGAAAATGATAGAAATAGTTGGTCTGATTTTCTAGATTTCATTCTGTCCAAGTAAAAAATTAATTGTCTGTGGACATCTAAAAAGTGTAGACAGTACTCTCCTTTGTTCATAAAGTTTGGGACGAAAACCAGTAGGTCTATGGACTGGTTGATACTAGACTGATACCACTTTGGGAAGAAAGGTGGGATTGGTTCTGAGTGATATTCTTTCTTTGTGAGAGATGATGTATGGATATTTTACACATAAAGCCAGTAATTCTGAAATTCTCCTAGCAGATGTGATAGTTGTGGCTGATGGTTCAAAGGGCTGTTGAACTAGACACTGCAAGACTAAGGTCAAATCCTATGGTGCTACAGGGTCCTTGAAAGGGGGTTTTAAATGCAGAGCGCCTTTAAGAAAAATTTTGCATAGATGATGAAACAGCAAGGAATGGTCATCAAAACCGTTATGAAAATCTGAAATGGCAGCCGTGAACCCTAATTGTAGACGTAAAAGCCCCAGTTTCAAACAGGGTAGCTAAATATTCCAGTACCTTGTCAACTGACGCTGAGAAAGGGTCTATGTGATTTGCATTACCCCAAATTGAAAATCTTTTCCATTTGCCAATATAAAACTTCCTGGTTGATGGTTTATGGGAAGCAGAAGTATCCTTTGCACTGGAGAGAACAAGTTATTCTGCCTGGCAATTACTGGAATTGGAGAAACCAAGCTGTCAGCTTGAGATTTTGAAGATTGGGATGCACTAAACCCTCAGGGTGAGACATTAGGTCCGGAGCTGTGTCCAGAGTCCCCGGGCAGTGAACTAGATGAGGTCAAGGAAAGGGAAACCAGACTTGATGGGGCCAGTATGATGCGATGAGAGTCACTGTGCTTCTCAATTATTGGACTTTCCTCAGAAACTGGGGATCAGTGGAATTGAGGGAAAGGCATACAGAAGTCCCAGGGGCCAATCGAGAAGTGCGTCTCTCAGGGACTCCCCGTAAGGGGGGATTAGGGGAAAGTAGATTCTGCACTTGCAGTTTATGGGAGAAGCGAACAGGCTGCAGCAAGGCTGACCCCATCGACGAAAGATCTTCATCGCTACTTGGGACTGAGAGACCACTCATGAGGCAGGAGGGTACATCTGCTCAGTTTGTCTGAAATCATGTTGGATTTCCCCGGGATATGTGTTGCTGTCAGAAAGAGATTGAAAGCACTTGCACATTGTAAAATCCTTACAGCTTCCCAACAGAGAGGGTAAGACCTGGTTCCCCCCTGTTCGTTGATATAGCAGACTACGGACATGTGGTCTGATTGGATTGCAATTGTCCCTAAAAGAAGGACAGCCAGAAATATTTGCAACGCTAAAAGCACTGCCCTCAATTCTAGGATGTTGATGTGCAAATTGGCCTCTTGCGGGGATCAAGTGCCTTGAACAGTCTGTCCCAGAAAATGCCCCCCCATCTGGGAAGCGTCCAAGGTCACTACTGCCTTGAGCTGAGATGGGGAAAAGGAGCGACCCCATAGACTGTCTTCTGGCTTCATCCACCAAGATAAATCCTTCTTGCAACAATTTGTTATCAAGACTGGTCAGTACATGGGATGCGTTAGAACTAACCATTGTGATGCTGAACACTGTGATGCCAAGAGCCATCGAGGCACCATCATGTGATACCTTGCTAGGGGAACTAACATTATTGTCACTGCCATGGATCCCAGGGCTTACAGTGCCAGACGAGCAGGAACTCTGTTTTGGGAGATGATTACCTGAAGTTGCATTCTGAGTTTCAACAATCTGTGGAGAGGAAGGGAGGCTACACAGGATACTGTGCTTAATCTTGTTCCGATGAACTCCAGATCCCGTGTGGGAGTCAATTGTGACTTTTTTTTGTTGACTGAAATGCTTAATGTGTTGGCAAGATGTAGAGCAAAGTGTATGGGATAAAGCAGTAGATGCCTGGAGATGGCGGTGAGAAGCCAGTAGTCTAGATATGGAAACACGCAGAATCCCTTTAGTCTCAGATGAACTGCTGTGACTGCCATACATTTGGTGAACACCTTGGGGCTGTGGCGAGACCGAAGGGCAGTGCTCGAAATTGGTAATGACTGGCTCCTAGCTGGAAGGGGAAATACCTTCTGGAGTGTTTGTCCATTTTTATGTGGTAATACACATCCTGAGGTACATAGAGCACATCCAATTGTCCTTCTCTAGGAAGGGAAGGATTGACTGAATCATGACCATCTGGATTTTTTTCTGTTGTACAAATTTGTTCAATAGGCTGAGATCCAAGACTGGTCTCCAGTCCCCTGTCTTCTTTGGTACTAAAAAGAATCTTGAGCAGAATCTGGATCCTATTTGGTCAGATGGGACTACTTGGATGACTTTGTTTTTGAAGCAGCTTTTAAATCTCTAGTGCTGCTAGATTCCTATGACTGGGTGGAACATCAGGGATTTGCTTTTGGGACTTTGGGCAAAGATTGAAAGGAATATGGTAACCATTGGCAATTACCTGCACCCAGGTATCCAAGGGTATTGTAAGCCAGGCTGAATGGTGCAGAGAGAACCTTCCCCTAACTGCTTCTAGAGGTAAGCAATTGGGCCTCCATTCAGGAGTGCTGATAGGGTTCTCCAGGAAAGGAATCTTAGGAGCCCTGGTTACATAGACCCCCTCTGCCACGGGAGGGGTATCTTACAGAAGAATTTCCCCCTCTGCCTCGGGAGGAATAGTCACCACATGTACCCCATAAAGGCCCATGGGTCTTCTTGAACCACATTTTTCCACTCCTCTGATTCCTGGAATAAGGTCGCTGAGGAGCAGAAAAACAAACGCTCATATCAGAAAGGGTCTTCCTGTCTTTTTCACACCTGGCTAGTGTGTCTCTGACTTTTGGAGCAAACAAGGAAGTACCATCAACAGGAGCATTGATAAAGGAAGACAAAGGGTTCCATGAAAATCACACAAGCGCATCCAGGCATGACGCCTAATAGTAATGCCTGTACCCACTGCTCTAGACGTCCCTTCAGCTATATGAGCAATAAGCCGCATGGACAAATTTGAGATCTACTCCAGGGTGGCAAGCTGAGAGGCTACTTTATCTCAAACCCCATCAGATACTGCTCCTGCAAGGGTATCTAAAAGCTCATTTATCGGATCCCTTTGGAGTCTGGTAAAATGTTCCAAGAAGTTCGAGGACCGAATAGATCAATGAAGCAAAAACCCGCTTCCCAAATCTATCCACAGTCCGAGACTCTCAATTTTAGGAGGATGGATAGTTGAACTCTCCTCGATGAGTTCCTTTTTGGTGGCCACCACCACCACCACCATGGCATCCACTGCTAGACCCTTACACCAATGGGGCTGATCCTCCACGGCTGAAACAATTTTATCCAGTCAATCAGGAATAAGCTCTATGGAGTCAGGAACCTGCCACGCTCACTGAATGATCAACTTAACTAGGTCGTCAGCAGGTGAGGGTCAACCAAGAAGTAGAAGGGTGGGCACAAAAAGCTTGCACGAACACATACTCCTCAGAGAATGGATTTGAGGGCTTCCAATCACCCCTCTGTTTTAATATTTCTAGGATGTCTCCAAAGGAGACATCTTCTGGGGGTGACTGTGAGGACCCTTCCCCTTCATCGTAATCTGAGCCTTCAGTGAAAGATTCTTCAGGAGAATCCAGGTGCTTCCTCTTGCATGTCCTCTTACGGGGTGGCTCTTCAGGGAGAGGTTTTGAGGAGGACTCCAAAGAGAGGGAACCCTGAACTGGGGTGCCTTGCAGCTCTTGTGCCCACTGTCCTGACGTAGCACAGTGTGACAGCTGTGAACCAGAGGAAATGAAAATATGGCACTCCGATGAGGATGGAAGCAGCTGGGAGCCTGCTGAGGCCAAAGATCTCTCCATAATCTGGAAGGCAAGCCTACCCGAAGAGGCATGGGAGCCTGGAACCGAGAAAGACAACCTCGGAACCGGGGTCACACCCCACTCCGATGAGCCACCACCCAGAGTAGGAGATGAGAGATGGCTCAAAACTGCCATGGCCCCAAGAGCTGTAGATAGCACCAAGGAAATAACTGGCACCAGTCCAAGGATCTCTGAGCCGACAACCAAACCACAGTGTCGGGTGTGCAGCAGATCCGAAGGAGCCAAAGACCACAGAGTTGACTCCAGTACCGAGGTGAGATCCACTGTTGGCACCAAGGTAGCTAGCACCAGGAGCGAAGTGGGAGGCTCCAAACCCTGAAACGAGGTTGAAGGAGGATAAACTGGTGGAGTTCCTTGGAGAATAAGCCTCAGCTCTGCGTGGGAGAGAGGTTTGTGACAGTGCAGGGAGGCCTCTGGCTGCCAAAAGCTGATCCACTAATCTGACTACGTCCAATTCCAATAGACTCCTGGAGGAATGGATTGACATTCCCAAAGGAGACTCAGGCTCATCTATAAAGGGGCTTGGTTATTGACCCAGAAAGGGGTCCACTGAAGTGGAATATCTAGTCCTGGGAATAACTGGTAAATCAACTTTTGGCACCATAGGTTGATGTATGGATGGGGATTGTGGAACCAAATGAGATGATATTGGAGGTTGAACAGAAACTATTGTCAGTGCCGAAGTAGTGGTCAGTGCCGAAGACATTTTTGTCTGAATCGGTTCAATGACTGTCGGCACCGATGAGGACTTAGTTGCTTTCGGTGCTGTAGGTGAAGTTATTGTCAATTTCAGTACCTTGGCTTTAGATTCCAAAGAAACCATTGGAACCTGCATTTTTTGTGATTTAGATTTATGTGCCATAAGGTAGGTCGGCACAAAGTGGCTTCTTTTCTTAGCTTCAGGCTTAGGAGATTTTTAAGTCTCTGCCTTAGAAAGGGCTTCAGTAAAGGGATATTTTAATATGCCTTTCAAAATAGGTTTGTTGCGCCTTTCAGCTAATGTATGGGGGATAAAGCCCTGACAAATAGTAAAAGTCAAGTCCAAGTGAGGGGCACCCAAACAACAGATACAGGAAAGATGCCCATCAGAGTTGGGCATCTTTCTGCCACAGTCTTGACACTGTTTAAATCCAGATGTCCCCTTTTGCTTCTCTGCCATATTGAAAGGGTTAGTTTATCACTAATATATACAAGTACGCACACACACACACACACACACACACACACACACACACACACACGCACGCACACACACGCACGCACACACACACACACACACACACACACACACACACACACACACACACACACACACACACACACACACACACACACAAAAAACAGAAAGGGAGGACAGAAAAGGAATAGCATTTTTTTTAAATATACCAACAATGGTATAGGAAAATACCCAAATGGGTAAAAGGAAAAAAGGGAAAAGAATAGAAAAAAAAGAGGATACCAATAATGGTATAAAAGATTACCAACAGTAATAGAAGAAGGGAGGAGGCCTGATACCAGTGATGGCAAAACGTTACTGAAAGGTAAAAGGAGAGTAGGTAGAATCGGAAACTCAGTCACTCAACTAACAATAATGTTGCAAAACTTTCTAGCAAAAATTTCTAAACAAACGGTTTAGAAAAAAGAAATTTAAAGCACTTAGCTGAGAGCATCGGCTGAAACATCCAATTTTCTAAGCTGCAAATGAGATCTGGGGAAATGGGGAGAGAGGCAATGTGGATACAGCCTTAGCTCGAGAGTTTTTGGGTGACCCGAGCTATGTATAACAGCAGAGCCAGTTCCGAGAGGTCAGAACCAAACCCATCAGTCAAGAATGAATGAAGATAGACAAAATCAGATTAAACATTAGCTTTCAAAATGTATATATTTTTTTATTTTCAATACTTCCCCTTGAAGGGACTTTGCCCTTACTCCCTCTACCTCTATGCATACAAACTCCAAGGATGCTGCACTTCAGTATGAACAGGAAGAAAGTTTATACAAAAATTAGACTTTGGTGATTTTGACATTTGTAACTCAGCATCTGGTATTACCACAGATGCACAGAGTACATTACTGTAGCCACAACTTTCATGAGAGTCATTTTAACATTAGAAATGTACAAAGCAAATGGCTGTTTTTGATGTTAGCAAGGAGGAAGGCTGTGTGTAAATGCACAGGACAGTTGCATCATGTATGGTTTCTGACATATGGAAGATTGTGTGTGACAAACAAAAATAAATGGACATTTTTATCTTAATGTCTTGTAACAGTAAATATACTGACAATAATATTTTTTTACCAACAATGTTTTGAATATGTAGCTTAACTATGAAGCGCCATAAGAATGCTTCAATCTTTACCCCCCCCCCCCCCCCGAGTCTGTAAGTTAGTATTTACTACATGTGTACTGGATATTGCTGTTGTAATACAATTTTAATACAATTAAAGTTTATTTCTTCTGCTATAATAGTGCATGCAAAGAGGAGGAAATTACTATCTTTTGTGCAAGAGGAAGATTATGTGCGCAAGACAAGAAGAGGCTGCTCAGCTCTCAGCAGGTCTGGCCTCATTCCAGAGTCCTAAGTGCACAGTGCTAACACATGATAGGGCTTTATTCCAGAAAACTGCAAATGTGAAAATCTACATTGTGTGAAGTTCTGGTATTTCTTTTTATTCTGCAGACAACAGTTAAATGTTGATTGTTGGTATTGTATAGGATAGAAAACTCACAGTGTGAGGAAGTAAAACATAGTACAGGTGACGTGGTAGTTTTCACTATTATCAGTAGGAGTTTATTCCACATGCAGTGGAGTATCTGGTGTGTGTATGGTTCTCCCTCTGTGTCAGTGCATCTTCTGATGGGCTTTGCCATTACCTGCAAATGGTCCAGATTCTTACCATTGCCAGCTGATCAAAAACCACACCACCAAACAGCATACCTGCTACTGTATGTCTCGCTATTATTACTGGCAACACTGACTTCATAAAGGTTTAGTTTTCCCTTAGCAGTAATAGGCTGTATTTTCTAATTGGCTGAATGTTTGTTAGCAAATTGTTGGAAATCTGTTTCTAAGTAATGCAATGTGTGCAGTTGTTCAGAGAATTCATTTCTGAGTAACAGACTGAGCACTAAGGAATTGTTAGAAGAATGTTCCAAGGAATTGTTGAAGAACGTGCTCAAGTGTTCATTGGGACATTAATCTTAGTTAAGCTGGAAAAAAAATGTTACTGTTTTCTGTGAACCAAAGCAACCTAGATGTACATATAGCACTCCTGTATTCAATGTAATTAAACCATAGCAAGTACTGGGTACAGTTCTTCTGCACTGGTAAATATGGTTATCAAGGCTTATCAGGGGAATTCAATAAGCGGTATAAAATTGACTAACAGAGAGATGATGAGTGTAGGGAAAAACAGGAGAAAGTACAGTTGTGAAAGATCTTGCTATAATAGATGTTCTACTTCTCACTCCTGCAGTATTCTTTATACATAGGATATCCTATAGAGGACAGCTTAATGTCCAGCCAGCATTCCAACGCCTTTACACCTTTCCAGCATCATACATCAGACGTATGACAAGGTATAAGATACATATGTAATGTAGGGACACCTAATCCTCAGAACTGAAGTGCCCCAGAAGAACCACAGCAACCCCAGAGAAACAATAACCTAGACATTCAGGAAGGTAGCCTATCTACCACAAGAGGAGTGGTTTCTGGCCCAGATATTGTAGTTTATTGGCAGTTTTTCAATCCCCTTTCAACTTTCTGGTTTAAAAGCCCGCATTTGCACGAGTTTGCACTTGCTTAAGCTCTGCGGATCCACTTTTGGCATCCTGCAAGAACATCAGGAAGGAGAAAGAGATACTTTAACTGTCTCCATTTTGATTTTTTCCTAATTTACTGCTTTCTGCGCTTGTCTTTAGCTGTTTTTAATTTAACCGAATTTATTTAAACTGTATATGCTTTAATATTGCTACACACTCAAGTGTGCTAGCTTGCACTGCATTTGAAGTGTTTTTACTGCTGTTTAGCTGCTTTTCTGTAAAAAGAAAAAAAAAAAGTTCTAAGCTCGTTTCCCACCTTTCCTGAAACTAGTATGGCCTAGATACAGATTTGCTGTATCCAGGACTGTTTGTAAGCTTCTGAGTCCCCCAAGCCTTTCTGTGTTGGAGGGAAGACTTCTAATCCATCAATGGTGGTAAGCACTAAGTAGCCTATTTACCACAACAGGAGTGGTTTCTGGCCCAGAAATTGTAGTTTATTGGCCGTTTGGGCAGTTTTTCTATCCCTTTCAACTCTCTGGTTTAAAAGCCCACATTTGTGCGGGTTTATGGTTGTTTAAACTCCGCCTAGTGGCGCTGAGCTGAGGTAAACTATTACTGGTGCCAGAAAGTCTTCTCTACAGTTTTTCCCTTGAATCTTGCTAGTTCTCTCTCTTGCACTTCAAATAGCTTAATTGCTTTGCACTTAACAGGTTTTTGTAGCAATTATTGTAGCACACCCAAGTGCCATCAGTACTAGTTGTTCTTCATGGAAATAGCTCCAGTACTTAATAGTTATGACCACCCGACCTGGCATGATTCTCTGTGCTTTCTCCTATTAACCTGGTGCACTTGGGCATTCTGAGGCAGTGTAGCAACTGCCTTATGTACACCGACAACCCTCTCCTCTTACCTCCCAACAATCAGACTTGTGAGAGATGCACTTATATCACCAAACTGGAAGCTATGCACTCTCCAGCCAAGACTGGACTAGCTGGTCAAGAGAAGGTCAACACCTGCACCACACCACATGGAACACATAGCCCTCCAGATCACCCATCATCACATCTCTCACATAAAAACACAAACCACACACCCACCTTCACAAGGCTCTCAACAGAAATTTACCTAAACAGCAGGGACCACCAAGAGAGAAACGCACTCGGCCACCACAACACAGCACAAACCATAGGTCACCTCCACATTGTGCCCCTTAACCTAAGCCCCAAAGGCTAAACACCTTGCCCAATACACTAATCATAGGTGACGCAATAGTGAAGCATACAGATGTCCCATTCACTAGGTTGAATATGGAGAAGGTAACAGTCAGCTGTCTATCAGGTGCCAGAATCCGACACAACATACACACTCAGGTCACTTCACAACAAGTATGACTCTGACATTGTCCATGTGGGTGTGAATGACCCGAGACACACCTCCCTGGACTACATGAAGAGACATGGTGGCGCTCTCGGATTATGCGGCCCAGGCAGGTATGACCCTAGCCCTGAGAAGTATCCTACCATCACCCAGAATGACATCGCAGTACAAACAAAAACTGACTTCAACAATTGGGTACATTTCTGGTGTCATTCTATGGGGATCCAGTATCTCTCTGCTTGGGACAACATGACTGACAGACCTCAATGCTTTGCCAGAGATGGCCTGCATCTGTCACCCCTGGGTTTCCAGGTACTGGCTAAAGCTCTTGCCACCCCTATAGTACCTTTTTTAGGTGGTGTTCCAAAGACCAAATTACCACCATAAAAGCTGTAAATAAATGCAAACTGAGGGTCAATGCTGCTCAACGCTAGAAGTACAAATCTCAAGATGCATTCACTCAAAGCAATGCCTCAAAATGGAGAACATCAACATTTTTGCTGTAATGGAGACCTGGTTTAAAGTGGCAGAAAGCACCTCTGTGCTACCAGGCTATAACTCATTCCACACCTTTCGACCCCAAAACATGGACCGTAGCTCCAAAGGCAGTGGTGTCTCCATATTCATAAATGATGTGCACACCTCCAGACTAGTAGCCCAGCTTAACAAATCTGAGATACTTCTGGTACAACACTGGGTAAGATGGCTATCCAAGTCATAGCCTGCTATAGGTCCCCAACCATGTCCCTAGACTCTCCACTCCACATTCCTAAGCACCCTGGAATCTATCAAGGTCCAACCCAACACTCTCATACTAGGAGACTTCAACTACCCCTCCATCAACTGGGAGAACTACTTAAGCACCAGTACACGGGCCCAATGCTTCCTGTAATTCATCAATTCCAATGCCCTGGACCAGCTCATTCTGACCCCCACTAGAGGAAGCAACATCCTTGACCTGGTTATTACTAACATGGGCGACCGCTGGTCTACACCAACAGTCAATCCCTCCATGGTCAGATCTGACCATAAACTAATCACCATGGAAATCCACATCTCACCCTACACCCCTGCAAAGGTAACCACCTTGAAAAACTTCTCCAAAGCTGACTTTGGGCTCCTAAAAACAGAGGTGGCTAACTTCACAGCACCCATGCAAATGGAAAATAGCTACACGACTGCCAAATCCTACACTACTGCACTGTACGAACATGTAGATAAGTGCATGGAACTAGCCATACCCAACAGAACCAAGACGCTCTCCTCCAAAAAAAGAAAGCCAATCTGGTAGTCCCCTGCCATTAATAAACTCTACAACAGAAGGAAGAAACTGTTGCAAAAAAAAGGAAATCCCAAGACTGGAAAATCTCCCTTATCAGCCTCAAAAAAAAGCTGAGACCCCTCATCAAATCCTCTAAAGCCAGCACTGAAGGAAGAATTGCAGCAGACACTAAAAACAATCACAAAACCTTCTATAGTTATATCAAGAACCTCCACGGCAATACCCAGATTTGCTCTGAGTTACTGCACAATGATACCTCCTATACTGAGACAACAGATATTGCCAACATACTGGCCGACAGATTTAGTGCCAGCTTTACCCCTCTCCCCCCCCGAAGGACCAATCACGATACCGGAAGAATGCCAGGCACCCAGCATTACTCCAGCACAGGTTAAAGCTGCATTGTCCAAGGCCAAGAATACAGCTTCCATGGGACCCGATAATATCCCTGGCTGTGTTCTACATGAACTACAAAGTGAACTGGCACCACATCTGTATGCCCTGTTCAGTCATGGCCTCACCTCAGGCTTTGTCCCTACCTCTCCATAAAGGGAGAGCAACTACAGACCCTGGGAATTATCGCCCCATTAGTCTGACGAGTCTAATATTTAAAGCTATGGAGCACATCATCATGGACCTGATTAACAAAGATATAGGAAATCTCCAAACTCTGGACCCCATGCAATTTGGCTTTGTGAAAGGGAGATCATGCCTGCTCAACCTGGTTGACTTCTCTGAGTCAGTCACCAGGGCTGTGGATGAAGGTAAGGCAGTGCATGCAGCCTACCTCGATCTGGCCAAAGCCTCTGATACCATCCCTCACTCGGGAATTATTGATAAACTCACCAAACTAGGCATCAACCCCTATATCACTAGGTGGGTTGCAAATTGGCTCACAGATAGAACACACAGTGCGAAAGTAGTAGACTCCAAGTCAGACTTCCGACCAGTCACGAGTGGAGTCCCACAGGGATCGGTCATGGGTCCTCCCCTGTTCGGCATCTACTTCTCAGAAGTCCAGGCCAACACAAAGGGATTCTGGCTGATCAAGGATGCAGATGACTGTAAGCTGCGAGCCATTAACTCCCCAAGTGATGCACACATCCTACAAAAAGGCCTCACTGAGATTGGTGTCGAAAACATGACCTTAGGCTTAATGCCAAGAAATGTGTAGTCATCCCCTTTGGTAAAAACTCAGTTCCCACTAATTACCACATCGATGGGAGCCCACTGAAGCAATTATAAAGATCTGAGGACGTAGGTTGACAGCAACCTCTCCAACTACCACATTGCCACTGTGGTCAGAGACTCCTTCTATGTGACACATCTCATTACCAAGGGTCCTGCATCCAGGAAGAAAGAGTTTATAGTCTCTCTCTTCTCTTCTCTCATTAAACCAAAAATTGATTATAATGCCCCATTTGGCATGTACCTCACTAGACACATGCAACTGCTGGAGAGGCCACAGAAGTACCTCACGAAGAGGATCCTAGGCATTAAACACATGTCCTACATGGACAGACTCAAAAGACTCCAGCTATTCTCAGTCTCATATCGCCTACTTAGAAGCAATCTTTGCTTGACTTACAAAGCCATGTCTGACACATCTCTGTTAGAAATGCTACATCTAAAGAAATCCCAACCCCTCCAAACCACACGCTCCAACCTCAACCTCATTACCACAATCAACAGAACATGTTGGAGGGACAGGTTCCTCACCCAGGGACTGCCCATGCTCTGGAACAGACTTCCCATACATGTCAAACAGAGCACCTCACTGTCCCTCTTCAAGAGAAATCTTGATGAGTGGAAGGGTAATAGAAAGTTCACCCCAGGGATCACTCCAGTGGGTCTACCTGATAGAGGCTCTGGGAATTAACGTCGGGCGGCACGATGCCAGGGCACTTCTATGGGCTAGGCTTGTGGAGGCTCCAAGGCCATTAGCCTAGTACACACCGTGTCTATATCACATTATCGAACTTCAAAAATATCGAACACCATAAGCTCAAACTTGGACGTTCAAAATGTGATATAATCGATAGCTCAGAGCAGCAAAATTTTTCCCAGGGAAAAAATTTGCTGTTCCGAGAAACACACACACACAACATAAACACACCAAAAACCTATGTCTTATGTGGGGGGCTTTGCTCTCCACACCCCCCCTACTTAAATATACTAACTCTGAGATCGCACCACAGTGGAGGAAATCGAAAAGCTGCAGAACGGCCCACCGAATTCTTGCCCTGGGTAAGAATTTGATGTTCCGTGGCTTCGATATTGTCAGCGTTCGCAGTTTCGTGTTCAATGTAATGCCGTTCGGCATTATGAGTTTTCGCGGTTATGATATACACCCATACACACCTATGAACCTATAAGGAAGAAATAAAAAAACACTCAGCCAGCAGAAGGGCAACAGAAAAAGAAAAAGGGGGCAAGAGGGAGGGACCAAATAATGCAACAGTGAGAAGTATGACATCTACTTTCCTCTGACCCTTTATATATTTCCTTATTAACTCTGTTGTTCTGTTATGGAATAGAAATGCTCCCATTGCCCTACACATAAAATCCTAGCTGGCCCTATCAAATGTTTTCTCTGCATCAAGAACCACCATCACTACAGAGAATGGAATGAAGGAAAGTCTGGATGTTTCAAGAAATAGAAAAGTTAGAAGACAGAGAAAATATATGACTTTTTGGTGTACCCGAGAAACTAACAGACTGCATTCATGTATGAAAGGATTTGTTAACTGAGTGAACCATGTGTAGACTTCAAATCTGAGCATGAGAACAGCCAAGGTCTATATTACTAAAGATGCAATCACACCGATAGAAAGAGCAGCTCCTGACAAAACTGTGGAAGAAAGTGAAAGTATTAAAAACTGGGGACATCAGAGTGTTAGACGAAAATGGCTCTTCACTGTACTACAGGCAGAGAAAAAGCCAATTTATCCCAAAAATTAGAGAATGCTGAGCAATAGGTATAAGACTGACAATTCTTTATCCAGTTGCCATCAAAATATTTTTTTATGCAGAAGCAAAGAAATTGTTGGATGTAGAACAGGCTAAGGAGGAAATTAAACAGTTTAGCCAACAAAACCTTGACAGCACACTGAAGGTACTCTGCTTATCAACCAGTTGTCAATAAGTAAGAACATGAGGCAGTTTGTCAGTGAAATCTTCTTCATTGTTAAAGGGAAAAATCTTTGGGCAGCAGAAAAAGCCCAGGAGCTGACTAGAAGAATCAGGAGTACTTTGGACTTAAAACCGAGACACATCTTGAAAAAGTGAGACAATCAGAAAAAGACCAGCAACAATGTGAAATTAGTGAAAAAAAATGGAAGACCCTTAAAGCAACAATCTCAGTAGATGTAATTTAGGCACATCAATTGTGACTCTAAGACGATGTGGCTGAAAAAGACTGCAGGGTTGATGACTAGATTAAACTGGTGGGAGAACTCTAAAGCATGAGTCCACTTTATGTCATCACTGTTTACAAGGATACTGAAAGGAATGAAGTAGCTGTAAGTACAGCAGACTCCATCTTACCCGGCCTCTCTTTAACCGGCCATCAAATTTCTGCCGCAGCCCTAGCAAAAGACAACAGAGAAGACAACAACACTTCCGCCTCCTCGGGGCTAAAGACAAACATTTGAGTTTAGACTTCATATTCATTAGAAAAGTGCATACTAACACAAATCATGTTATTCTAGATGATTTATAGCCTATAAATGCTATTTTGTATGCATTTTTTGATTAACCAGCCATTCCTTTATCCAGCCTAAGGTCCGGTCCCAGTGAGATCAGACAAGAGGGAGTCTATTGTAAAAGACGGCTTTCTTATTAATATTTGTAAATAAATTTCATTATGCAACTTTTAACTTGCATTGTAGAATAGTTTAGTATAGTATGCAGTCAGAGAATTTTACATATGAGGTGAAGGGAGCTTCATCAGTGACTGCTGTATATGCTAGTGATATTAAAGAAAGTACATTTTCTTAATTGTACTGTATCCAGGCCTTACACTGCAACAAGTTACGAAAGGCTAGAAAGAAGCAAAAAGCAAGTTAAAGTTAATATAATGTCATGATCATGGCAGGTCAATAAGCTAAGGTGTCATAGAAATACACTAGGAAAATAATAGTCTGATAATTGATCAACAAGAAATCTATAAATTCTGCTGGAATACCAGTCTGTGTAGGAGATCCTTTACACAAGTTAGAGATTACAGACACTTTGAAAAAAAAAAAAAAAAAACAATCTGCAAAGAAAAGCCAGTTGTCTAAGCAAGGAAAAAATGTAAAAAAATTGCAGTTTGCAGTAGACTATCACAGGAGTGACACTTTATACACACCCTTATAGCAGTGAACAGACCAAAGGGTAAAAGAGAGTAGCTGATAATGTGATCCAGACTCAAAATCCTTTAGAAACTTCTGACATGTGGATCTAGGAAAGCAATGAAATGCATCATTTTAAAATCTAAGGTTATCAAAAAAGCAAAATAGAATAAAGCCTGTCTCCTAGAAGAGGAGGAGAGAGAATTTCTAACATCCCCTAACAGTCTATATGCTCTATGACAGGACGGAAAATAACAGTAAAGTCTGGTGGGCAAGAAGGAATCCCTCAAAAATGAGGTAAAGACTACTACTATGAAACAATCTTGATGGATTTAGGGTTTTCCAGAGTGGGAGGAGGGAAGTCGTGTAAATGTATGACATACAGACATATTAGACTTGTCTTTATTTTATTTATTTGAGGGGCTCCTCTACTTTTTGGAAACTTCCTGCTTTTTAAATATTTGCTTACCAGCTGCTTGCTTTGACTGTTTACTTTGATCTTAAAAGAAGAAAGGCTGAAAATCTGAGAGAACCCTTGAATCAGCATACCTCTCGCAACACACTTGGTCCAAAACCAATTCTCTATCTAAGGGAGAACTCAAAACTTCATTATTAACATATTCTGGAAGGTTTTGAGAATGCTACCTAGCAAGTCTCCTCAAAACAGTTTCAGTGGCAAGAGTCCTGAAAGTGGCATCCATGGTGGGTAACCACTCGAGCCACAGAAATAAACAATTGCACAAAGCAGATTACTTCTCAGAAGAGGAAACAAATGACAAAAACATTACCTACATTCTCAAAGGAGGCAAGTATAAACATGAACATATGAGCATGACAGCTGAGAATTCTAAAAACAAGTACTGCAGATGAATGCACTTTATTCACCGAAGGAAAAGTAATAAACTATGTTTAAGTTTTTGTTTCTTTTTGAAAGGAATTTCTGAAGAACAGAACCAGTACTGCCAGAAAACACTTCCCTTTGGATGGGCACAACTTCTGGCCAGAGAGAGTAGTCTTCTCCCAAGACCTACAAGAGTGGCTCTCCCTTGCCTACCACACATCTGCAGAAGATTTGTCTAACCCTTGGTTCCTGGTTGCTGTAGGGATTGCACCAGTGGGTGCAAAGGATAAGATGAGTGGACTGAGGAACTAGCTTTGCCCACAACAGAGCCACCCACCTGTGGCTGAGGTACTTTCAGAGCCTGTTGGGGTAACAAAGGCTGACTTACAAATGACTTATTTTTCTGTCTGGAAGAAGGGCAAACCAAGGAACGGGCAGGTTGTTCCATGGTTAAGCTGAAAGATATGCCTCATTCCTAGGAAAGCCTAGCAACAATAGCCAGTAAAACAGGTAAGTTGCAAAAAAAAAGTATTTTTCCTTTTAGAATTCAGGAAAAAAACACTTTAAACACTTACCATAGCCCCAAAAAGTAAAATAAATCAATGTTCTCCAAAGGAAAAGTAGTTTAAAATAATTTAAAAAACTTTTTTTTACTGAAAAGTAAAAAAGTGGTGCTGCTGTTTAAAAGTAATTAAAAAACATGTGCCAGAGATTAAAAATACCTTTCCTAGCTTAAAAATTCTTACTTTACAAAAAAGAGGAATTTCTTTTATAAAAAGTGAAGTGGAAAAATTTTCCATGAAAGGAACTTATCTACCCAGCAATGGAACAGCATTAACTGACCTAGACTTGAAAATCCACAGAGGAGCTCTGTTTTTGGCAGAAAGGCTTGGAGCCCAAACCTGACTTTACTCAGGTCAGCTTGAGCTGACTTATGGTTTAGGCACATTGAAAGGTACTCAGAAGCTTTGGAAGCTAGCTAGCTATTATATCCTTGGCAGGATACAACCTATGTATAGCTTTGGCTATTGCAGCAGTGATCTATATAAACAACATCATGGATTATGAAAATAGGTTGATAAAGGATAAGATTTTGCTGGAGAAGGAGAATCACTCAGAACAAAAAACAGGAGCAGCTGGATAACATGATAAATTACATTCTGCATACTTTAAATAAGATAATGGATGGGGTTTAGAAAGGTTGCTGTTTTTGATAAAAACTCTTACTATGCAAAAACATTTAACCCAATGACTTAAGCAACACAAAAGAGAAAGAGCTGTTTCACAACTTGAGTTTATGATAAGGAAAATAACCAACAGGTCTTAAAGAGGAATTAGAAACGGTTTCGAAATGTTATGAAAAGTTGCACAAAGCTGAGGAAATATTTATGGAAGGCTTTATGCCAGTATTAAAGGAAGACAAGGCTCAATAATTAATAGCCAATACTGAAGACATAAGATAAAAATGGTGATACATAATCAAAAGGAAGTCTTCAGAAATGTGTGCCATTTCCTGAGGAAATCTAGGAGTTAGGAGGGAAGAAAGTGATAAATAGCATCTTGCAAGAAAACGTTATTACTCATAGTTGGCAAAGACACTACAGAACTGGCTTCACAGAGACCCATTTCAATTTTAAACAATGATTACAAGGTGTTTAAGTCTATATTAGCTAAGAAAATGGCAAACAAATGTTACTAAGTTCGATAGATATGGATCAGTGTGGTTTTATGGATGGGAAGCAAACACTGACAACAGTAAGAGAATAATGGTGATACAGAAGGAAGCAGAGAATAAGAAAACACTGATATTACTGGTCGGTCTTAACACAACAGAAAGAATTCAATAAAATCAACTGGGATTTTATGAGTAATGCAATGAGAGCATTTGCATTCCCTGATAGAACAACAGGATTACTAAGGAAGACATACGAAGGGTCGGAGACGAGAATTAAGCAGGGAGGATTCTGCTCCAAGAAGCTGCATTTGAAGACAGGAGCCAAGTAGGAATACTCTTTCTCCACTGCTTTTTGATTTATACATAGAACACCTGGTAAAGGAAATAAAGGACACACCAGTTCCATTATGTAACTGTCATGGTGATCAAGAAAAATCAGCCTTACTTGCAAATACAGTTTTGAACTTGACGCATCCAGAAAAGGGTAGTTCCACATTGTGGAAAAAGTATTTTTGGGATATAAAATAAATGAAAATAAAACAAACGCTACAGTGGCAAACTATTTACTTTTGCATGAACTGATATGAACATAAGATGAAATATTTAAGTGTACGGATTAAAATAGATTCCATTACACCAGCTAAGAATATGTGGGAAGATCAACAAAAGTTGATACAAGAACTGACAAACTAAAAGCTCTTGATTACAGATACAGACAGTAAGATACAAGAAGTGAAAATATTTTAGTCCTCAGTCTTATTTGCAGGTCAGGCATGCTTTAATCAACCAGAGAAGTTATGGATGATCATTCACAAAAAGCTGAAGGAATTTATTTGGGAAAGAAGAAGCCACAATGTAAACGTGGTTAAGGATTACCTGATTTTATGGGGTAATTTAGATCTACGGAGTTAAGGCTCACATACACAACTCAAGCAGAAGATTATAAATCAAAGTGGAAAAGGATGATACTGAAATGGGGAGAGGGGAGATGACAGCCAAAGAGAGACTAGAATTTTGGATGAAAGTCCTTAAGGAAAATAACAATAACCATACAAATTATTATATTCAAAAGTAGCATAAAAATTCTAAGCAGTAAACCAACACTGGAATGGTGAAGAGAGATTTTACCAATATGAATTTCTGCAAGTAGAGGTATAGAAAATGGGCAACAGGAGGGTGAAATTTACTGAAGGAAATCAGACAAGTAACCAAGATACTGGGAGCAAAACAGTGAGAAGAGGTTAAGCAGAGGTTTTGACTGCCTATTAGATACTGCATTCCATATCAGGGGTTGATAACAGTACACACAGATAGACACAGACAGGAAGTGCCAAGTAAAATACCAGCTCTGGCAGCATTTTATTAAGTTAAGAATGAAAGTTGCTGTTAAAAAAGGTATAATTAGTAGGGCATATAAATTACTGCATGGTAACTATGGAAAAAAAAAAAAAAAAAACTAAGGCTCCCAAGTATGAAACAAAGTCCAAAAGTTTTAAGATTTTTGCAAGAAAGTATTTTCATAGATATGTTTATACCTTCAGTAGACTTCAAAAGATTTTCCTTAGGTACACAGCAAATACTGGAGGTGTGACTGGGAAGAAAACAGTAACTGGGTATACTTTTTTGTGTGTAATGAGATGGAGTTGGGGGAACAAATGACTAAGGAAACAATTCTTCTGACCTTTGATATAAGATCTGAATAGCCTAGCCATAGTAATGCCTTTCTAATGTTACAGCTATTGGCTACCAAAAAGGCAGCTAACAAAGTGGAAATCAAAATCTATTTCCAAAGTAAATTACATTCTGCATACTTTAAATAAGATAACATGATGGATGGGGTTTAATAAAATAAAGGACCATACTTCCGCGGTGGTGCAGCGGTAGCGTTGTTGCCTCACAGCAAGAAGTTCTCCCGTTCGATTCTCAGCTTGGGTTGGGAGTGCCTTCTGTGTGGAGTCTGCATGTCCTCCCCGCGGTCGAGTGGGCGTTCGAAAGACATGCGTTGAATCGGCATGCCTTCGTTGAAGGTTGGGCGTCGGGCTGGCAACTCGACACCATAAAAACCAACTGCCAATCATTTGTGGACCGGAGTTCCGCTGTGGCGACCCCTAACCAGGAAAAGCCGAAAGACAAACAATAACTTCAAAAAATAAATGGGAACTTGTAGGAACACTATATGCAAAATAATGCTCAGGAAGAGGAGTGAGGTTTAAGGGAAAGCAGGAAATGAAATGAAAATTGTTAAAACAGAAAACATACAATGTAATATAATAACAATGGAAACTATTATTATGGTTTTTCTTTTCTTTTCTATTAATGTGAACTTGTATTACAACTTTAACATCTTTATTAACTCATCACATTTTAAGTCCCACCAACAAAAGCTGCATTTTCTTACACTTCGTTCCCTTTTAATCATCATTGTTCTATTAATAGTATCTAACATTTGCCTTCTGTCTACAAAACTGCACAGATCTATAACTTTAACTCTGGTAATATCTTTACAATCTTCTTAGCGAGTATTGACAAACTTTCTATATTCATGGTTTAAAACTTGAAATGTGTCTACATGGAGATGAATCTGAAAGATCTTCACTCTTATTGGGTAATACAGACATCACAGCTTTCTTTCAAGATGCTGGTACTTCCCCCTTTTAAAATACTGTTAAACAAATCACTTTCGTCCCTCCTAACTTCCAAATTTCTGCAGGAATGCCATGTGTTCCTTGAAGCTTCCCTGTTGACAGATTATACATCTCTTTTATATCTCATTTTCCCCTCTCAGCTATTAACTGCTCAGCCTCATCTTCCTTTAAAATCTTGTCATAATTAAAAGCCAGATCCAAAAAAGATATGATCTCTGTGTAAGTGACTTACTACAATGAAAGACAACCCTGGTTCCAAAAGACTTGCTCTCAGTGTAAGTGACTTACTTACTTAGTGTAATGCATCAGACTATAAGCCCCTTACACTGAGACCAAGGCTTTTGGAATTTGGCCTCAAGTCTTTAAATATTTTCATTTGTGCCTTTTCTTGGATTCACTATTCTGCTGCTTTATGCAGACTTTCATAAAATTTCTGAACTACCTCGAATACCTCTACAGGCTTTCTGGTTATTTTCTTGTCAGAGGCTCTCTGTGTTTGGCTACTACTACTTGTATTCTCTCTTCTCAAAGTCATTTCGCTAAAAGTTTTTGTGCTGTAGATTTTTTTTTTCTCAAAAAAGAAAAAAACAACCTTTTCAAATGCCAAACAAACCCACAAAAACTAGTAATACAAGTACTAGGAAGAAGCGGAAGGGTAAATCAAGAATCAGATACTAAATTTTAAATGATGTTAAGTGCTTTTGTCTGTATTTATTAAAACGAACTTCTTCAGACCTTGCCATTTAGTGTCTGATTCTTGATTTACCCTTCCGCTTCTTCCTAGTACTTTTAACCTTTTTAAATGCACGTATATTGTCAAGACTCCTTTTTTTGCCACCTTGCAGCTGACCACTGGGGCCTTTTCTCATCTACTGGGTCTACTTGTCACTCTTACTCCTCCCCCTGCTTTACTGTGACCCATGTTTAGGGTTGATTAGGAAACTGTGGTTTCCTGATGCAGCTTCACATTGCTGCTGAGGGCAACTTTTGTATTACCCTTTAATTTCTCCATTCCTTGTGCATGCCTGTAGCATCATTTGATGGGCGTGCAACGAGGATGTGCTGGCTTATCATTCCACTTCTGTGGCAACTCAGCTAAGGTCTCCCCATTCTCACATTTAGACAATTTCACCAACAATTTGTAGCCACTGCCAGGAATCAATCACAAGGAGCATCCGATTGTGTGTGCCCTCCTCCCAGGATAGGCGTGCCCATCCTTCCCTTGTCAGCACCTCAAACACCCAAGCTCCTAATTAAACCCCAGTCACCTGGGCTGTAGTCAAGGCTTTATCCCTTTCTCCATGGCACTGACTGTTAAGAGCCCATTATTCTCCATTTAATATTCTGCAGTTACATGAGACACATTTGGATGGAAAAGCATACCAAATATTCTCATGTACTGCTTCAGAAATCTATCCACTTTTGTTATACTTTCCTTTTCTAGATTAATCTAACAGATCCTCACTACTGTAAATCAGGATCAAGTCCTCAACCACAAATATTGTCTGCTGTGAGCTTATTAGTTCTCCCAATATTCTCCTAAGGTCCATAATAAACATTGTAGGTGGAATAGAAATACACAACATAATTCTCCACTCCTGCAAATAACCTCTTACTAAGGCAGACTCTATTACCCTTTCTCCTCTTTTATTACCATTGAA
This sequence comes from Protopterus annectens, assembly GCF_019279795.1. NCBI lineage: Eukaryota > Metazoa > Chordata > Ceratodontiformes > Protopteridae > Protopterus > Protopterus annectens. The sequence goes on from NC_056734.1 coordinate 130,577,196, forward strand.
GGCCATCCCCAATCAGTATTATTACTTCCCTTTTACTTTTGACTTGAGACTCTGCAGAATGTCAAGGCTGAAATCCTGTCTGTCATATTTTCATGCTTTTCCATCCAAATCTTCTCATTTAACTTTGCAGTTTAGACTTCTCTGTAATATAATTCAGTACTTTTTGTTTTTCCTCTACATCTGTAATGCCATTTAAGTTCCACATTAAAATCAACAAAGCAGACATTCTAATAAAATGCTACTGCTCCCACATATTGTACATAACTGTACTTTGAATATATGCTTCCAACTTGCAGCTTACAAGCACACACTGATGTTTGGTATGCTAATCATGTACAAAGCTGCTTTTTATAATCTTTACTTGAACCCATGTCAAAGTCTTTTATGTTAAACAAAAACGGGTCTATATTATAACATCAAAGTCTTACAACTTCGAGTGTTATAATATCGAACTCAGTAGAGCAAAACACCAGAAAACCGAACAGTCAGAATAGCAAATTTTTTCCCCAGGGAAAAAAATTTGCTGTTCTGACAAACATACACACAACACAAGCACACCAAAATAAATAATCCTCACACACACACACACACACACACACACACACACACACACACACACACACACACACACACACACACTCTTCACAAAACCCTACACTAAACCATACATACACCACTAGCTTATCCACTTACCTTAACCCAACCCTAAGGTCTGCCACTATTGCACACTCACTTTATCCGCTCCCTAACCCTAACTCACCTACCTCACCCTAATGTCCACACAATCGCATGCTTACCTGACCGGCGCCCTAACCCTACCTCACCTAACCCGCGCCCAATCGCACACTCACCTTCATTTGTACACTTACCTTAACCCAGTCCGTAACCTTCACTCCACAGTTGAGGAAATAGCGAAGCTGCAGAAACGGCCCACTGAATACTTTCCCTAGGAAAGTATTCGGTGTTCTGCAGCTTCGCTATTTCCAGCGTTTGCTGTACTGGGTTCGATATTATAAAATTTGAAGTTGTACGACTTCGATGTTATAATATAGACCCAACAAAAACACTGAATTAAAAAAAAAAAAACGAAACATGTTTTCAAACTCCAACCCTTTAATTTACAGTAAACACACTAAACTATATACACTTTCCAAAGAGGACCTCTATTCATCAAAATTCAGAGGTTGCCCCAAGTGAAAGATACATTCACAAGCAGCGCCTATTCTGAAGTTAAGCTTAACCATGCTAATGGGCATGTATTCCCACTTAAACAGACTACCATTTTCTCTCATCTCTACTCCCTTCCCAGAAGAGAAAACAACAATGTTTTCAGTAAGCTTTAAATGTCAGCCTTAAGAAAAAGTGTACTGGATAGCTTTAAACAAATAACACTAAATTTGGCACTACCTGCATTAAAGTACTAAGGTTGTAGGGAAGCAACTACTTGTATAACTTGCTTACTTCCCAGTTTCAAACTTCATTTATCATCACTGAGCTGCTTTCCAATATCCAGTAAATGTTGATTATATTATACCTTGCAGATTTCACACAGAGCACAAGAGTTCAGACCTTTCATAATTAATTTATTGCAAAAGCAGACCCTTAGTCTCCAATTAAAAGAAGATGTTAAAAAAATACAGCCATTAATTTTGAAAATGTGAGAAAGTACAGTGGTGTAAGTAAATTTACTGTAACAGTAAATGTTCAAATGATCTCTGCTGCAGTAGCCTTAGCTACATGGGTTATATCCTGCCAAAGATATAACAGCTGACCAGCTACCAGAGCTTCAGGTCACCTTCCATGCCCCAAAACCATTAGTTAGCGTGATCTGAGCAGACTAAAAAGACAGGTTTGGGCAAAAAGCCCTTACCAACAGAGAGAAGGAGCCTGAGCCCTGAAAGGCCATTGCTAGGAACAACATGATGTAAATGTCCAGCCCCTAGCAGAAAAGAACACACCAAAAAAAAAGGGGGAGTGAAGGGAGAGAGTGGTTATTGCAGGAGTGATCATTTGAACATCTATTATTATCATACATTATCACCCAACTGCATTATGTTTATCATGCTGATCACTGTTGCAGTATCCTTAACTATATGGGTAGATTACCCTAGCTTACTACATTTGGGAGGTGGAAGGGGCAGGGGCAAGGATTCTAGCCAAGCATGATCTAAATCTAGAGAAGGAATAACGCTTGCAGTGTCTTGTAAAAGTAAGTGTAGAGGACCAAACTGTTGCTTCAAGACTACTTCTGGAGTCCAACCTTTTCCAATAAGCCACAGAAGATACCAAAACCACAGTAGTGTCTAGGTTGACCCTCGCTGGAAAAGTTTCACTGTGGGGAGAATAACAAAAGGTAATAGCCTGAGGTAACCATTTGGAAATAGTCGGTTTTGACCCAGATTGTCGCTTCTTACCTTTACAAGAAATAAACAACTGATCCGAAGATCTGAAAGATTAAGTTCTGCCTGAGTTGCCAGTGTACAGCCAAGGTATGGAGTATCCTTTCTCCCTCATTTTTAGGGTTAGGAAAAAAAATGGAGAGACGGACAGTTTGGCTTAATGTAATCTCGAACACTACACCACTTCAGGCATAAAAGAAGAATTAGTTCTCAAAGAAGCCTTGTCACTGTGGAAAATGAGGCAGGTTTGGCTCACCATAACAGCTTGCAACACAGACACACTTCTTTCTGTTGGAAAAGTGGTTGTGATAATACGCAAGTACCAAAAAAAAGCTATGAAAAGCATCCATAGTACAGTGATGAGACATGCAGAAAGATACAGCAGGAAATTTCAATTTTCAACTGTATATTACTTAAGATGGATGTGGACAGTAGAACTAACTACATTAAATGTTAAATACTACAAAAGTATGTAAAGAGCAATAAAAATACAAATGAATACCAGTGCATTACTAAATTTATGAAATACCTACTACACAAAAAGTAAGCTTCAGTCAAAATCAAACAACAATACACACTGTGGTAAAAATAAAGTACAGCTGTGTAAGTAAATGTTTGAATGATCACTTCTACAATAATCTTAGCTACATGGGTAATAACCTTTTAAGGAGAATAGCTGGCTAGTTTCTAAAGATTAAGGGCACCTTCCACATGCCCAAACCAAAAAGAGTGGTTTCGGCATCAACCCTTTCAGGTTTCATGCCAACTGAGAGTGGGAGGGTAGAGCCCTGAAAATTCCAGGATTTCATGGAGAATGGTTCTAGCAAAATTTGCTCAAGACCTGGAGTGTAGAGAACCAAGTTGCTGCTTCTAGATTTCTTTTAGAATCCAACCCTTTCTAAAAAGAAACAGATAAAAGCAAGGCCCTGGTAGAGTATTGCCTTCACCCTGCCTGCAATTGCTTTACTGTGGTGGATATAACATGTAATAGCATGGGCCAACTATTTGGAGAAGTCAACTTTGACACAGATGGTCCTTTCTTCTTACCTTAAGACATTAATAAATGATCAGAGTTTCTCTCCCCCCCCCCCCCCCAGCTTGGCTTGAACTAAACGTGAATACCATTTTAGGTATAAAAAAAACAAAGGAGAACACTCCCATCTGACCGGATTACACTCTAATAATAAAACATTTAGCGCTTTTGTCCACTGTTCACTGGACTCCATCAGAATGAAGTTCACATCCACTGTCACTCAATAAAATACATAGTACAAAATCACATGACAATCTTAATTACATCTAATTAACCCAATTAAAACAATCTTAATTCTTCTCTTAAATTGTTCTAAACTGTTAAAAGCACATTAACACCACCTTAGCAGCATCTTTATATGTTAAATCCCAGAATAAAAATAACCTCATGGGAAACAGTGAATTACAAAGCAAACATAGCTTTTTAACTTTAAATAACTACCAATAGAGATCATGTCACTGAACCCAGGAAAATACGAGGCATTACGTTTCAACTGCCATCTCAGTTCTTTAAATTCTAAAAATAAGTCACACACCCCAACCCTGTATTAACGTGAACAATAGCAATAAACATAAAATAATGAGTTGGATAACATTTAATATGTTTATATAAAGCACTATGTTCCTCTTTTCTACTTGTATCATACTGATGTTGGTATATCCTTCTTTTGAATGCTGTAGAGGTTTTACCGATATAAAAACATTCACATGATTGACATTTGGCCACAAATTCCCCTTACTTTGACATGAGTATCTGGCAGGCAATTAATAATGCCCATCCCCTGTATATGTACAGAGGAAGCTTCAATTATATGTTTACATTGTAGAAAGCGACCACATTTTACTACAGCCCCCTATCCTAAATCAAAGGGCGATCATTCAACAGATGTCTTAAAACAAATGTCCTCTGGATAAACAATAACAGGTGCATCTCTTACATTAGATTTGTACTCCTGGTCTATTCCAAACAAATGCCAGTTCTTGGTGATTATATAACGTATACCAGGAAAATGTAAATTGTACGGTAATACTAGGACTTTTTTAAAATTAGTTTGACCAGAACTTGCTCCTAACAGTGAAACATAAATTCCTTCACTTCTTTTATTCTCCACTTCTACAAAAATTCTAGTAAAAAAAGCTTTAGGATACCCCCTTTGTTCCAACATTCCCTTCAATTTAAGGCATTCTTCCTTAAAGCAAATATCATCACCAACCATCCTGGCCAATCTTAAACATTGGCCTTTAACTAATGTCCTTTTTTGATGAACCAGATGCAAACTATTGAAATGCAACAGGGAGTTGGAATAGATGGGTTTCCATACAGGGTAGATTCGAACCTTGAGTTCCTTTTGTTTTTCCAAATGGTTACAGCTGGAAAATCAACTTTAGTTCTTAAGGAAACTCTACCTTTGTGGAAAATTAGATAAGGGTGACCTACCACAAGAGCTTGCAAATCAGATACTCTTATTGCAGAAGACAGCACAATATAAGAACAATATTGACAATTGGATGGAAAATTGGAAATTCCCACCGGGGATCACTTCTGTGGCTCTGCTCGACGAGGGCACAGGAAAATAAATTCTTGGATGGCGAAAGTCAGGGAACTTTTTTGGCTAGGCTTATATAGGTCCTAGGGCCAATAGCCTAGTACCTAACCTATGAAACTATGAATTACCAAAACTGTTTCCATGTTAAGAACCCCAAATTAGCCTGATGAGCTGGTTCAAATGGAGCAACAGTTAACAGTTTTTAAAAGAAACTTAAGATCCCAAGAAGGAGCAACATGTTTTATAGGAGGCTTGGTATGTAACACTTTCAAAAATATTCTGACGCTGGAATGTATTGAAAGGGGAGGATTCATGGACAGACATACTGAAATGGTTGACAAATGAACACTGATAGAGAAGTAAGAAAGGCTAGTGGATAATACCACACAGATACTGCAGTACCAGAAAATACCAGTCTTAAAAGTGTCCTGGTTCTTGTCTTGGCACCAACAAGAAAATCTTTTCCATTTACTAATACATGATTTTCTGGTAGTAAGTTTTTTGCTTCCTTTAATACCTGTTGCATGTCTTCAGAAAATAGGTGCAAGGTATTAAGACCATCATACAGGCAGTTAATTGTTTTTTTTTAAATCTGGGATGCTTCAAACACCCCCTGTCATGCGTGAGTAGGTCCAGGCTGCAAAGAACTGTGCTGCAACTGTCTTAGCCATTTCCAAAAGAAGACAGAACCACTGTTGTATGGGCCAGAAGGTAGTGACTACAATTATCTCTGCAGAACCCTTTTGAATCATCACAATGACCCAGGATATCACTGTAAAGACTGGAAAACACAAAGGAACATTCCTCTCTAAGGAAAAAAGGACACATCCATTCTCCTGGCCTTCCTGCATAAAGTCCTCAAGCAGATTTTTGCCAAATGGTTGTTGTGAATGGAGGTAAACAGTTTTTAGGTGTTCCCCACAGCTAGATCAATTCTTGGAAGACTCCCTGTCTCAGTTTATATTCTTGAGGGTCTGTCCTGGTCCTGCTCAACTTGTCTGCCACAAAACGTTGCTCTGATTGGATGTAAGGTGCCTGTAGAGTGAGACTGTGCTGAAAAGTTATATCCCATGCTACCATGGCTAGTCAGCACAAAGGGTAAGATCATGTCCTCCACTCTAATTGTTTATGTTCCACATTACTGTGGTGTTGTCTGTAACCATTCTGTTCTCATACCTAACACATGTATTGCGTACAACAGCAAGAGACATATTCTGATGCTGCAGCAAATAGAATAAATATCCGTTGCTTGCATGTCAACATCTGGTCAGAAGTACACATTTAAAGAAACCTGGGAATTGCCGCCGGAAAATATGAAATGAGGTTCAACAGAGATACAGTAAAAAAAATCAAGCTGCCATGCATATAAAAATTCTTCCATAAGGATGGCAAGGTCCAAATTCATATTAATGCTAGTGTTAGGATATGGTCAGCTTGAAGCTTTAAATGTCTAACACTTTTCAATAAATTGTCAGAATAAACAGGACAGCTATGCTCATTATCTTAACTCTACTACCAAGACAATTTTCCTAATTCCCACAGTTAAAACTTAAGAACAAGTATCTGCTTTGAGAGATAACCTCCCACACCATTCCAGCTTAACTGTCTTGCGCAGAGTCACAAGTTAATGCTATGAAAGTGGAATTCACAATGAAACAATGCAATGAGCTTATTCATTATTAATTTGTTCCGACTTCTCTTGCTGTCTACAATAAAAAAGTTGCAATGACAAACCGCTTCCCATAAAGCATTCTCAAACTGTGTACTACTTACTAGGAAGATAATAATGTTATATCGGCACTGGCATCATAAAGTTGCATCTCATTTATGCACTAACTGCAAAAGTCTGCACAAATCATATGACGCACTCAGTCTAACACAACATAAAATTAAATTGTTGGCTGCATTAAAGCACAGTGATAAGCATGTAATGCATATATGCTTCCTCTATAATCTACTTGTAAGAAATATTTCAAGGTTTGGATTCTAGCTGCACCTATCACATCCAGACACAACTAAAACAAAAAAAAGAGATTCTAAGTTATGTAACATCATTTTGCTACACATTTCAACATCATCTATACATTATCACATATAACTGCAAAGCTAAAATTTACTAATCTTAGCTTAATAATCTCCTACTGGGCTATCCTGCATGTTTTACTTTTAGTATATAATGCATTTAATATGACTATTTCATGCACCCTGGGATTTCAGAATTGAGAATGTGATGTAGTCTGCTCATGGAGAGAATCTGAGATAAAAGTTAGCACCCCACTACAAGGCATGATTAAAGTAAAGAACATGTTAAGAAGAAAAGTGAATAGGCACATTGGAAACCTCCTCTCTCAGTTTAGAGTATTGTGCATTTCAATTTCTTTAATACCAAGATAAAGACTGAAAATGGCATCAGTATACGGAGACCATAGGCTTACAAAACCTGCGCCTTGCTGCAAATGTATCTTCTGTGTCACTGAAGTCTCCCTAAATTAAATGGGGAAAAAAATTGAGCAGAACAAGTTCTATGAAGAGATCTGCAGACATCTGAAGAACATTTTCAGTATGACCAGCAAGGCATCCTGGAATGTATACTGGTCATAGTCTAAATGGAAAAATTATCATCTTGTATTAAAGTTGGCAGTGATTTTTTTTTTGTAAAGGTGGAGGGAAAACCTCTTGCACAAAAAAAGTAGGAATGCAGTCATACATACCAGTAATGGGTCACAGTTGTTATTCACTAGCTTTGATGTCAATGGAACACCTTTTTCCTCTCTACTTCCTCCTAAATGTAGCACAGTGGTTCTGCTGTCTTGCCGTTCTACAGATCTAGGCATTTCTTCCAGTCGCAGAAGATTTAGCTGTAAAGGTGAGCTACATCGTGACTGAAACAGAGGAGGTGAAGTGTGTTCCTGGGGTCCAAGTGACTGTGGAGGTGAAAAGCAAGATGGTGCATCCCGTATATCTGGGACTTGACTGTTTTCAGTTATTGCAGGAGGATTATAATGGAAAGAGTCCAGTGGGTTAGGGGTGAGAGACGTAAATGTAGACTGTGTCATAAATTGAGGCTGCGCTGGCAGTGGTGACTGAGATGGGAAGGCAGCTGCAGCTGCAAAACAATGCTGAGAAGGAAAATGGGAATGGCCATTGTGAAGCTGTGAAGGGACAGTGTTGTTCATCTGTGAAAGTACATAGTTCGGGAGTACAAGTGCAACCATTGATGTCACCAGAGATGGTGGAAACTGCGAATGTTGCCCTGAGTTACTGATGTCCTGAGAGTTCTGATGATCACTAAAACCAGATAGATAAGGATCAGATACATGGGGAGTAGGACCTGGAGCTGAGAAAACTGGTAACGGATATGCTGGCACAACTGCAGGAAAAGGCACAGCAGAATTACTTGCTTGAGAAGTTTCTGATGGTGACCATGCTGTATGATTAAGGCTAAGAAGTGGAGGTCTATGAAGATGTCCATTGCCAGATATGGTGCTGTCTGAAGATTCATGTTGTTTAACCCGTTTTGACTTTGACTTCCTGTTCTTTCCAGCTTTCCTAAATGCAGTTTCACTGGTATGTATACATTGCTGATGTCCTTGCATACCTATGCAAGATTTGTGAAAGAAAAATTGCATGATGTGATTAGCAATTTCAAAAACAAACTACAAGGTATACAATAACTTAACTGTCTCCAACTCTTAAGACACTATTTACATATTAGTCATGTACATATTTACAAAATTATTTAAGTCTGTTAACTGGGTGGGTGGACAGCCACTACTTGAGCCAAAAGACAAAAAAAAAAGGAAAATTAGAGAGTGAAAACAATTCATAAATATAATTATATATAAGAATATACAAGAATAATATGAGCAAGGACTATAGAAGACAACAATACTGTAAATTATAAAAAAAGAACAAAAAGTCTATACAATAAATATAAAGTTAGATGAAAATGCCAATATGTGTGTGTGCAGCAGTAGTTAAAAATGTTTTCAGAGAAATATAAACAAGCTGATCTAACAATGGTTAAGCTTATCTTGTATTTCTGAAACAAGCACATTTACATTTTTGAAGCAAAAGTTTTTTTTTTAAAGAGAGAGAGGGAGGTTGCCTATTGAAGTAATTTCTTTAGGTGGTGCACTCTAAGAGGTACAGGCTAGTTTGCAAAAGGATCATTTACATATGGTAGGGAAAAGTTAGGTTGTTTTAGTCTAAGTGAAGGGAGTAGCTGAATTCCCGCACAAATATTATTTGCAAGGGATGGCAAGTGCCTGTCATGGAGAAGTATTCAAGTTATATTAGAATACTGTGCAAATATAATGCTCTGGATAAAATGGAAAGGTGTTTTGTTTCATTTTTTGAATGAAGTGCCGTGATGTTCATTAACACTGGCTAGGTGTATAAATTTGAAAATTGTATTCTTCGTGGACTCTAGTAAAGTGGTGTTATGTCCTGATGCAAAGGATGCAACTGGCAGTGCATACTGAATTCTAAGGATTAGCACGTAGAAGGCTATTAGGTTGATAGGTAGTTACTAGGTGGGTAGGTCAGGAGACCATTAAGAAGCCTGGCCCAAATCTCCATTATCCTAAAAGCACTGCCTGGTTAAATGAGTAGGACAATGAAGACTGAAGGAATAAAACCCTACCACAGGAAGCAGCTTGTTAACAGCTCAGTACCTTAGTCCTCTGCACTAACTTCCAAACTCATTGAGATTCTGTGATAAGAAGATTTGAGATAGTGTTGCTACTTTAAAGTTGTTCCGGAACTTTGGTGCTGGTTATGTCCATGTGTTTATGGAAAGAAATTGTTATCAAGAAGAATGTCTAGATAATATATCTGTGTAGAGGTAAAAGATGGAGTGGTTTCACAAGAGTCAATAATGTGTGCTGTGGGCATATTTACTAGTATTTTAACTGTACCAAATACTATGACTGAAAATTTAGGTTAAAAGTTTTTCCCATAAAGCCAGTTGCAGATTAGAGAGAAGTCATGCTGTAACGCAATAACAACTTGTGCACAATTGTGAGCTAACAACTATATCATCTGCGTACAAACTGATACTAAAGTTGGGAATATCCCAAGGGAGACTGTTGATATACAGAAACAAGAGAAGTGGGGCTAATACAGAGCCTTCTGGACACCACTGTAGAAATAAACTGCCACAGAATGTATTTTTTAAACAAAAAAAACATATTTAATAAATTTTCATGCATGATATAGGCAATCTTGCATTTGTAAGAATGAAAAATAAACCACATTGACACAATTCTAGTTGCAAACATATGCATCACAGACCCTGTTGAGAAAACTGCAGTTGTAAACATTATACATCACTTATAATATATCCAGTCACTGTCAATTAAGTATTACATAGCTCATTCAAATCCTGCCTTCTTTTAAACCTTGTTCCTCCTCTACATATAATTTTTCCCAATTCTCATTTTTTTCCTATGTAGTTTCCGCCTTCCTCTTTCTAAAGATCCCGAATCCAGTTGCTTTATCTCTAACTATATTCACTACTTCTGGTAAAGTTGGTTTAGACTTTGATTTCCATTTTCTAGTAATTGTTTTTTTGGCAGTTACCATAATTAGACTCAGCAAGGCTTTACTATGTCTAGGCAATTCTGTATCATAGCTCAAAAAGATCTCCTTCGTTACATCAGTTTGCTCATCCAGTATCTCAGACAGAGCAGTCTCCAGGAAATGTTTAAAATATGTCAGCTCATTACTCTCCCAGAAAATATGCTCCCAGTTATCTCTTTCTTCCCCATCACACCTCCAACATTTGCTGTCTACCTGAGTAAAATGTCTTTGGAGTCTAATTCTGGTATAAAAATACCTAAACACTTCCAAGCAAAGATCCTAAATCTTCTAGACTTTGCTGCATATTTGGGAGATATACATATATCCCCCATTGTCTCCTTGTGAATTGCTTACCCAATCTCCCTTCCCAATCCTTTTTAAACTCCTCCGATTTTCTTTTATAGTTGTCATGCAATATTTTATATGTTCTATTAAGTATTTCCTTTAACAGCAGCTTCTGTTCTAGATTCTATTAATCTGCAATCCAAATAAATTCTTGGCATCTTACCCATTCTATGACTTTTCCCTTTCTAGTTATTTACTCCCAATACCTTGGATCCTTTCCAAGTTTTCTCCAATAACTTCCAGCCCTTTGTTGCCTATTGCCTGTATCCCTACATGCAGTTATCCCTATTAGCAGAATCTCTTTGCCAGAGAATATAATTTGAGCAGCAACAAAACAGATCTATTTGATAAATAATTTCTAAACCAGGTAACTGTTTCCATGGAAAAAAATCTAAGTTGAATGATCTTTTTTAGGTCTAAAAAATGCCTCCTGTTAACATTCCCCTTTCCATGTTAGAGAAAATCTGAGATAATAAACTGAAGAAGGCAGTTTAAGTACTGTAATTTGAGCAAAGCTCATGTTGTTTGCAGGAAAGAAGACTGTATTTCCGTATGTAATCTAGTTATTTGTCCGTATATACATTTTCTATAATTTTTGCTAATGAGCAAAGGTTTGCAAATGGTCTATAGTCAGTAGTATACTTGGTATGGAGGAGCTTATGGGCAAGGAACAATGAGAACGCACTTAAAAATAGGGGGAATTAATCCAGTGGTAAGTGAAAGATTAAAGCTGTGTGTTAGTGGTTTGCACATGAACCTTGCCACAAGGCATAAGATTTTAGGATGTAAATAGTGAAAGTGAGAGTTATTTGCACAGTAAATAGCTATGAGGTGATTTGTGATTTGGAAGTAGAAGGGGGCTGCTCAACAATTTATGGAGTGGGACTTACAAGATGACTGCATACTAATCAACAGCATAACTTCAGCTCTCCTAGTGTGAAAACAGAAAATGAAAAAAATGAGTGCCATTGAAAATGTTTTTTGGTAAAATTCACTTACTGGGTAGTAAATACACTGCTTACATGCCAGCAAAGAAGAAATTTGGAAAACCTGAAAGAAAAACAATCAGAAAAGATGAGAAAACACTCGGAAGGATTCTAAGGCTGTTTAGCAAAAAGCAGTTTAAGCTTAATTTTGGTTCAAGAGATGGCTTCCAATAATTTAGAGGAAAAAAGAAAACAAATGTACTCAGAGATTATTAAAATAAATGAAACATTAAAGGAATATATTAGATCAAATAACAAAAGGCAGGAAAAAAAGAGAAGCTTTAACCAGCTATTCAGACGAACCAATAAAACTGCAAAAGTCAGAGGATGACATGAAGAACAAGCTGGCGGAATACAATGTTTCTCAAGAAGAACTCTTAAAAAATAGTAGAGTTAGAAGTCAGAGAGTGCAGAGAAAACCTGAGATTTTCTGCTGTACCACAGAAACTGGAAGAAACAGACTGCATTAACTTTATGAAAACACAAATAAGCAACTAGACTGCTGTTCCGCATAATTTGTTAATTGAAAGGGTATATTCAAGTGTATGCTCCAAACCTGGTCATGAGAAAGCAGCCAAGACTTACATTAGTAAAGATGCAATCATACAGAAAAAGATGCAATCATACAGAAAATGATTATTCACTGTACACCAGACAGAAGAAAAAAAGAAGTTATGTACTGACCATAACATTCCATGTGAGTTGTTCATCTTGCCTTCATTCTTACACATGGGTTCGGAGCCGATCCCTTGGCTCCGAGTTGGCTGCTTTCAGAAGCTCGAGGTTTTAGAGTAGCTCGGGGCCAAGTCCCTATCCCATGATGTTCTCTGTCTTACCTCAGATCTAGTTTGCTGATCCCAACATGTATAACATAATAACACATAAAACAGAACTCCAGCTGGAGTAAGAAATCCCAGAACAAGACCCAAAAGAAAGAAAAGTCTTACTCGTTCTTTGAGAAGCCTGGAGGGGAAAGGCAGGTGAGAATGTAAGAATGAAGGTGAGATGAACAACTCGCATGGAACGTTATGGTAAGTACATAACTTCTTTATGTGTAGTTGTTCAATCTCGCCATTCATTCTTACACATGGGTAGCATACCAAGCACCCTTCATCCTGGGTGACTCATGGGAGTATATTCCTGAGGACAATGGAACCAAAGGAAGCCCTGTCCCTAGAGGCCCTATCTACTTTGTAATGCGTGATGAAGGTATGAGGCTTAGACCAAGTGGCAGCTTCACATATAGTGTCCTAAGGCAGCCTAGCCGCATAAACTGAAGAAGTAGAAACAGCCCTAGTGGAATGTGCTTTCAAGCTATGTCCTAATGGTTAATTCACTGAAGAATATGTGAATTTTATGCAATCAGTCAACCATTTGGAAAGAGTAACTTTGGATACAGGTAGCTCTTTCCTGGTGTCAGCATGAGAAGCAAAAAGAGTTGTTTTGATTTTCTAAATTCTTTTGCTCTGTCCAAATAGAATCTTAACTGCCTGTGAACATTAAGTTTATGCAACATATACTCCCAACTTGTTAGAATGGTTACTGAAGAAAGTTGGGAGTTCAATAGTTTGATTCAGGTTAGCCTCCTAACATACCTTTGGAAGGAAGGCAGGATTAGTCCTCAGCAACATTCTGTTGGGGTGAAAAAACAAATATGGGGGTTTGACAGACAGGACCTGAAGTTAGGACACTATGTGCTGATGTAATGGCTACCAAGAAGATAGTTTTCCAAGAGAGAAATTTTAATTGGCAGGATGATGCAGGCTCCAAAGGAGGAAGAATAATCCGTGATAACACAAAATTCAGATTCCAGGGAGTAAAAGGTTGTCTAATTGGCGGTCCAAGATGTATGGTACCTTTTAAGAAGGCTCTACATAATCTGTGAGACATTAGATTAGAACCTTCAGATCACAGGTGAAAATTTGAAATTGCAGCCAACTGAACTCGTATGGTGGCAGCTGCAGCACCTTCATTAAAAAGCTTAGTCAGGATCTCCAAAATGCTAGCAATTGGGGCGACGTACGGGTCAATATTATTTTGCGAAGCCCAAAAAGAAAATTGCTTCCATTTGCTGGCATACAACTTTCTGGTGGAAGCTTTATGAGAGGATACAAGGATATGCTGTACCTCCGAGGAAAAACTGTGAGACCTGGCTAAATTGGAAATAGGAGCAGCCAAGCTGTCAATCTGACGGAATGAAGAGCCCCTGATGAATGTGTCAGGAGATCTGGAACTGGGTCCAGAATCCAAGGTTCCTCTAGTTGGTAAGAGTCGAAGGAAGGGGAACCAAATCTGTCAAGGCCAAAACGGAGCTATTAGAATTACAGTCCTCTCCAGGGCTTTGGCTTTCTGCAAGAATTTCAAAATCGGGGAAATGGTGGAAAAGCATATAGGAGTTCCAGGGGCCAATCGTGCATGAGCGAATCCCTTGGGTTTTTCCTTGGTGGGGGATTCAGGGCAAAGTAGCTTCTGTATTTGGTATTCATATGGGATGCAAATAGATCACCACAAGGCTGGCCCCATCTGCGGAAAATCATCTCTGCAACTTTGTCTTTGAGGGACCAGTCGTGCGGCATCAGAATGGCTCTGCTCAGTTTGTCCACGATCCCGTTGGATTTCCCCAGGATGTGCGTTGCCATCAGAAAGCTCCCGGTGGATACAGCCCACTGCCAAACTCTCAGGGCTTCTTGACATAAGGGGTAAGACTTGGTTTCCCCTTACTTGTTGATATACCAGACCACTGACATGTTGTCGGTCTGGATCACAATCGTCCCCAGAGGTAGAGAGTCGTGGAAATACTGCAACGCCTAAAGTACGGCTCTCATCTCCAGGACACTGATGTGCAAATGTGACTCTGTCTCTGACCAGGTGCCTTGGGCCGTTCTTCCCTGAAAAAGCCCCGCCCACCCTATCAGAGAAGCGTCTGTGGTCACCATGGCTGATGGTGGGGGAAGAACAAATAGACGACCTACTGTTACATGATGGCTGGTCAGCCACCATTGAAGATCTTTTCTGCATGAATTTGTAATCATTATCAAAAATGGCATCAGAAGTTGTTGGTAAGACTACTAGGTGAAGAGTAACCATTGAAGCATTCTCATGTGCATACGCCCCATAGAACTGCTATGAGCGTTGCTGCCATAGTACCTAGTAGTTTCAACACTTGAGAGGTTGGTACTTGTTTGCTCGTCAGAATATCTGATACCTGTTGTCGAAGAGTGACTATTCTGTCCAGTGGCAATTTTACCATGGCAGTGATGGTGTCTAAGTCTGCTCCGATAAAGGAGATACACTGTGATGATGACAATGCAGACTTGTCGAAATTTATAGTTATTCCTAACTGAGAGCACAGATTGAGAGTGTGATCCCTGGATTGAAGTAGTTGATGCCTGGAGGTGGCGGTGAGGAGCCAGTCGTCCAGATACGGAAACACTCAGAATCCTAGACGCCTCAGGTGAGCCGTAACCACTGCCATGCATTTGGTAAACACTCTGGGGACTGTTGTGAGACCAAAGGGCAGTGCTTGGAACTGATAGTGACTGGCTTCCAGCCAGAAACGCAAGTGATCTTTGGATGGTCTAGCCATTTTGATATGACAGTATGCATCCTTGAGATCTCTAGAGCACATCCAATCGCCCATTCCTAGAAATGGGAGAATCGACTGAAGCGTGACCATCCAGAACTTCTTCTTTACAAAGGTGTTGAGTCTGCTGAGGTCCAAGATGGACCTCCAATCCCCTGTTTTCTTTGGAACTAAAAAGAATCTGGAGTAGGTTCCGGACGCTATCTTGTCTTCTGGGACTGGCTGGGTGACTTTTCCTGCAGCCTTTGAATTTCGATTGCTGCTTGATCCCTGAGACTGGTTGGAACGTCTGGGATTTTCCTTCGTACAATGGGGGGGTTCTGTGAAAGGAATGACATAACCTCTGGTAACAATTCTTTGTACTCAAGAATCTTTTGTAATTTCTAGCCAGGCGTCTGGATACAAAGACAAGCGACCCCTGACTGCCTCCAGAGTAGGATAGTTGGGCCTCCTTTCAGGAGCGCTGGTAGGGCTTGTCAAAGAACTGATACCTGTTGCACTGGTTCTGCGGACCCCTTCTGCTGCCTGGGTGATGTCTTCCATTATTACCACCTCCTCTGCCCCTGGAGGGGGGTTCACTACGTATGTTCTGAAAAGCTCCTTGGGACTTTGGGAAACACATTTTTCCTCCCTTTTGCCCTTTGGGATAAGGTCTAGTAGGGGTAGAAAAATGGACTCCTACGGCAGATAAAGTCTTTCCGTCTTGTTCACACCTAGTGAGGGTCTCCTTGACTTTAGGCCCGAAAAGGGACAAGCCATCAAATGGGGTATTAACGAAGGAAGACTTGAAGGCTTCCTCAAAGGAGCATAAGCGCATCCAGGAATGTCTCCGAAGAGCTATTGCTGAACTCGCTGCCTGACTCGAGCCATCCGCTGCATAAGAAATGAGCCACATGGATGAGTTAACTATGGAATTAAGGGTATTGAACTGGGATGTCACCTTATTAGGAACGCCTTCAGCTGTACTACCCTGTAGAGCATGTCCAAGCTCTTTTAGGAGATCTCTTTGAAGACGGGTAAAATGTGTCAAATAGTTGAGCGATCGCATAGCAAAAGTCGCCAAACTAAAAATGCGTTTCCCACACCCGTCCATAGTCCTGGAATCTCTAGTAGGAGGATGGACAGTAGAACAGGTTTCATACATCTCTTTCTTTGTGGCCACCACCATCACCATGGCATCAACCGGCACTCACTTGGTAAGAAACATTTTGTCTTGAGGCGATGTAATAAACTTGCTGAGCCTCCGAGGGACAGGTTCCACAGTATCAGGAGACTCCCACGCCCTTCAAGCCACCAACTCCATAAGTTCATCGAAGGGTTGAGTCACCCAGGAGGTGGAGGGTTGAGACCCAAAAGCCTTCAGAAGCACCGACTCATCATCATTAGGGCTAATAGACTGCCAGTCACCCCTCTGTTTCAGGACTTCTAGGATATCAGCAAAAGAGATATCCTCCGAGGGGGGACCGTGGGGACCCTTTCTGACTCCTCTAAATCAGTGTTCGATGTGAGAGACTCCTGTGGAGAGTCTAAATGCCTGTTCTTGCAAAGCGTCTTCTTGGGAACCTCATTAGTGGGAGCTTCTGGTGAGGTCTCAGTAGAACATGGGTCACCAATGGGACTACCTGAGGCTCCTGGTCTCAACGCTTTACAGGGACCTGTGATGCAGAGGTAGAAAGCAGCACGTTTGGGGAGGAGGAGGAAGGTCCTGATGATGTGGGAGTCTTGGAAGACATAACTCTCCTCATGGCATCGAAGACTTCACTGCTCCGACGCAAGGAAGTAGCCAGTTCCGAAGAAGATGGCATCCTCCCCGGAGCCGACACAGTGGGCTCCGACCCAGAGGTAGGAGCCGAGCTCATCCATGCCGAAGTTCCGAGCGGAACGGTCGGAACCAACCCATCGGTCTGATCTTCCCTCCCGGAACTGACCAGAGAGTGTCAGCTCCCAGACTCTTTGAACGGCACCAAAGTAGTCTGAGTTGACGGAGCCGATGACAATGGAACAGCCCTCGGCTTCGAAGGTTCCACAATCATCAGTTCCACCTCCCCCAGCTCCGAAGGCCCGGCTCAGCTCAGAGGAGGAGTAGACACAGTAGGTAAAATGGTCTTTGGCTCTGAAACCAGTTGGGCCAAAGCCGATAATTTGGTTAGTGCCGGATTCTCGAGAAGCCTCTGCACCACTCGATCCACATCCACATTGGAGAGGCTCCTCGAAGAACGAGTTGAGGGGATCAATGAAGCCACCAACTGCAAAATGGCTGATCTCAACATTTTGGAGACCGGCTCCAATACTGGGAACCGGCTCCAAAACATAAGCTCGGTGCTCAGTTCCAAAGACTGCGGAACCGGTAACCGCACCTTCTCAGCAAGGCTCGGAGCCAAAGACTTCAGCTCCGACAAAGCTTTTGAAGATTTCGATCCATTCAACGACTTTGAAGTCTGGTCGGCCTTGCAAACCCCTATCTACCAATTTTCTCCTGCGTTCCAGTAATACCCTGCTACTAAAGGGGTGAGAAATGGAGCAGTCCTCCTGAAGACAGACTGCCCCCAAACAGTACACACAACTGACATGCAGATCAGTTATAGAGAGAGAATGTGGATGTCTGTTCAGTCACTGAGACATGGGTTAAAGTACTGGGGAGAATCTCAGCTGTGAAAGGCTATACTGCCTTTCACACATTTACACAGCTATTCTACAGGCAGGGACTAAAGGTATAGGTGTCATGATTTACATAAAAAAAATGCATCTCAAGGCTGGTCAAACAGGACAATGCACTTGAGCTTTTCCACATTCAAGTCACAATAGGCAGAATCCAATAGTACTTCCTTGCAAGCTGTAGGACCCCTTCAATGACCAGGGAAGCTTATAACACATACTTAAGTTTAATAGAGATAACCGTCATCCAACCCAATACCATATTCATGGACGACTTTAATTACATCACTGTTAACAGAGAATTATATACAACACGAAATGTAAAGGCACAGAGATTCCTGCACTTTGTAAACACAAGCTCACAAGGTCCCTGTACGAGACTGTCAATACACCAACCAGGAATGCAAACAAACTGGACCTGGACTTTAGTAATATGAGAGAGCACTGCAGTGGAACTGTTCACAGAAACCTTATATACAAGCATATTAACAGGATTTCTGTGAACATTTCTGCTTAAGCAGTAAGTGTTCTGAGGTTTTAGGGGGGGAATGAAATATTGTCACGGTATCATTTAGTAGTAGGAAGTTGGCCTTAGAGACACCTGTACACACTAGGAATAAGTACAGAACTAACTCAAAAAATAAGTCAGTGCAATCGCAACATCAACAGGCTGTATAATAGAAGAAAGAATATTATGATAAAAATTAGGAGATTTAGCACCCAGAAGGAAAAAAGCACTCCTATCAAACTAATCAAACAACTCAGAGGATAAACAGTCTATCAAAACCAAATTTAAGGTAAATCTGGACTCACTATTTTACCATAGCCTCCAAAGGGGCTTCACGCCTCAAAACTGGATAATGGCATCTGTCATCCCACTGCACAAAGACGGGCCATCTATGGATCCTGGAAACTAAAGACCCATAACTCTCATTAGCCTCATATGCAAAGCCATGGTAAGAATCATCATGGAAATGAACAACAGTTATCAGGAAACCTCCAGACACTGGACCCAACCCAGTTTGGCTTCATAGAGTGTGTGTCATGCCTACTCAACCTGGTGGACTTCTTTGAGAAGATAACCAAAGCAATGGACAAGGGCAAAATGGTTTACACTGCTTACCTTGACCTGGTCAAGGTATATTACACAATACCATACTTAGGCACTGTTGACAAACTCAACAGGTTAGGAATAAACCCTCATGTCACTTGGTAGATAGCCAGCCGGCTCACAGAAAGGACCAAGGAAATTAGAACTGGGGATTCCACCTCTACAAAGAGGCCAGTCAGTAGCAGAGACCCTCACAGATTAGTCCTGGGACCACTCCTTTTGGCATCTACTACTATGAAATCAAGGCCAACATCAAGGGCCTCTGGCTGACCAAATTTGTAGATAATTGCAAATTAGGAGCAGTCATGGAATCCCCCACCATCACTACTGTTCTCCAAGTAGTTCAACCTCAAGCTTTTGTATAAGAGATGTCTTCCAGTAATTTATAAGAAAAATATATCAAATCTGTTCAGAGCTGACTAAAATAAATGAAGCACTGCTATCAACTCAAATAACAAAAAGCTGAAAAGAATGCAAGAAGCTTTAAACAACTATTCAGATAAACTGATAAAACTGCAAAAATCAGATGTCGAAATGAAGACAGGGCTGGCTGAGTATCAAACTGCTCAAGAACCATTTCAAAAATGGTACAGTTTGAAGACACAGTGTACAGAGAAATCCTGAGATTTTCTTCTGTACCAGATAAACTAGAAAGAACAGACTGTATTAATGTTACAAAAGCACAAATAAGCAACAGGACTGATATTCCAAAGCAGGATTTATTAACTGAAAGGGCACATCATGTGTATGCTCCAAATCTGGCCATGAGAAAGGAGCCAACACCTATATTTTTAAAGATGTAAGCATACCAGCAGAAAGAATTGATCCTGACAAAACTGTAGCAGAAGGGAAAAGTATTAAAAATTGTAGACAGTACAATGTTGTGGAAAATTAATATTTACCATATACCAGGCAGAAGAGAAGCAAATTCATTCCATTAATAATGGAATGCCAAGAAGCAGTTGTGACATTCAAGCTGCTGTCTTTTTTTCCTGGTGGATTAAACTCCTTCTTTTTGATGCAGAACACACTAAGAACGAAAAGTTTGTCCAACAAAAAGTGAGACATCAAATTGAAGGGGAGTCAGCTTCTCTGTTAATAAAGTCCACAGAGAGACTTGCCACTGAAACCTTTTCCAATGTTTCAAAGGAAAATACTTGAAACAGAAAAAAAAAACACAGGAGTTGACGGGAAGAATCGGGAATACCTTGGACATTAACCAGAGTCTGGAGTTCGAAGATGGAGATGAACAGGAAGAAGGCCAGTAACACAAATTAGTGAATAAATGTGAGACTATAAAGTGTCAGTTATATTTGTGAAGTAAGGCTTTACAAGAAAAGGTGGCTGAGAAAGAATGGACTTTTGTTGATTTTATTGAACAGTATTTTAAAAAGATCAACATCCTGGAAGAAAGCTGTGGTGGATGTAATACCTAAAGGTGGTAAAGACCTAATAGACCCAGCTTCATGCAAGCCCATTTCAATTTTAAACCATGATTATAAAATGTTTATGTCCATAATAGCTAAAATAATGTGAAAGTTGCTGCCAAATTTGACAGATAGAACAATGATGATCCAGAGGGAAGCAGAATGCAAGAAAATGCCCCTGTTGGTGGTGGGTCTCGAAGAAAGCATTCAGCAGAGTAAGCTGGAATTTTATGAGTAGGACAATGAAAGCATTTGCATTTCCTGACACAATAATAAGGTTAATTAGGAGGCTATATGAGGGAACAGAGGTAAAAATCAAAGCGGAAGTGTTCCTCTTTATGTTGTGCCTTAATAGAGGAACCAGGCAGGGGTGTCCTCTTTCCCATTAATTATCTGAGTTATATTTAGAACCACTGGCAAAGAAAATAAGAGACTCAGATATTTAAATATATAACTTGTATGGCATTCAAGAAAAGTTGGCTTTATTTGCAGATGATACTATTTTGTACTGAACAAATCCAGAAAAGGACATCTCAGTGTAATGAAGATAAAACAAAGACTATAGCTGTAAACTATGTACCCACCCTTGAACTGGTTCAGCAATTCCCATATTTATGTGGACATGATGCAGCGGTAGCGTTGTTGCCTCACAGCAAGAGGTTCTTTCATTCGATTCTCAGCTGGAGTGCAGGGAGTGCCTTCTGTGTGGAGTCTGCATGTCCTCCCCGAGGTTGGGTGAGCGGGCGTTCGAAAGACATGTGTAAATGGGCGTGCCTTCGTTGAAGGTTGAATGTCGAGTTGGCACCTCGGCGTTCGTCAAAATCTACTGCCAATCATTAGCAGACCGGAGTTCCGCTGTGGCGACCCCTAACCGGGAAAAGCCGAAAGACAACATGTGGATATGATAAAATAAAGTATTTAGGAGTATGGCCTAAAAAGGGATTCTATTATGGCAACTAAGGATATGTGGGAAAAGACTAAAGAAAAGATGATACAAAAACGGAGAAACTGGAAGCTTTGTCTATGAATATGGATAGCAAGATACAAGCAGTAAAAATGTTTTCGGTCCCTTTAATTTTATACACAGATTAGGCATATTTTTATCAACCAGAGGGGAAGTTGTGGATAGTAATTAATACAGAGTTGAAGGATTTTATCTGGCAGGGGAAGAGGGTAACAGTCAAGTGGGACAAGTAGATCCTTCCAATAGAATAAGGAAGTTTAGGATTACCTGACTTAAGGGGATATTTTAGAGCTACACAATTAATGCTCTTATACATAACACAAGCAGAAAGGTACAGTTTAAAGTGGAAAAGACTGATAATGAAGCAGGGGAGAATTAAGGAAATAAAGAAATAGTGGGATTTTGGATGGAGATCCTTAATGAGAATAACAGTCATATGGAATGTTAAATTCATAATGTAGCAGAATGCATACCAAGAACTTAGTCAACACTGGAATGCAGAAAAGGTAAACTGGCAATAGGGATGACTGCAATTAGGGGAACAGAGAATAGGGAAGAGGGTGCTGTAATGTACTGGATAAGGCTAAGTAACCAAGATATTGGGAGCAAATAATTAGATTACGAATGGGAAGAGACCTGAAAATAATCATAAAAGGTTTTACTTTAATGTGGCTACTTCATTGTGAAAATAAGCCTTTTTTTACTTGTTAGTTTGTTGTGTGAAAGTAACTTGTCTGACATTTGGTGGTAAGTTATAAAAAAGTCCTAATTTTCATCATAACTACTTTATTAATGCTATAGTTTCAAAGCATTCTTTATGCAGTTTTTCACCCATCACAATCTGACAGACAGTAAATGTTGTTTGGATTTTGTTCATACCTGTAACCTTTCCTCCTGTTGGCAAATAGATAATACAGCAAAACCATAAATGCACTAACTTGGATTCAGAAACATTTTCTGCGTCACAGTAAGTGATTCTACATAATGAGCAGCCATGTGAAGGGTGTGGGTGATTCAAAGACATGGTGAGTGCCAAGTGAAGAAAGCTGAGAAATCATGTGGCCTGTATAGTATGTTAATGGGGATATAATGACAAGGTAACGAGCAACATTACTAAAATGAATATCGCCATGACACGTGGCTTGAGCTATGAGAATGTGTTCATACATAAATTTTGTAACTGAACTGGATAAAATTTCTCAGATGTTTCTTGAACGGGGGTACCCACAGGAACTGTTGAGCAAAATAGTGAACAGGTTCTTAACGGCTGGGGTTCAAGGTTTAAACCACTCTTAGGAGATGACACCTACATGTTTCGGAGTAAAAAGGAAAGTAGCAGCAAAATTTTAACAGTATGGTAGCTCCATCTGGTGTTGGTTCAAAGGGAATTAAAGACAGAATTTCCAAAAACTTGATTATTTTTAAGGGGAACCCTGAGATCTTTGAAGTATTGGGGAGTGGACCTAATTCTGTTTTAAAACTGGTAGAAATCTAAAATATTACTTTGAACATGTTAGGAGTCCTACTTTCTCCAACGTCAAAGGAACCGTTAGTTGCAGAACATGTAAACAATGTCCTTATATTTCAGAAGGGCCCACTATCTCTCTACAGAATACTCCCTTCAAACTTCACTTGAAAAAAGGTAATTGTGCTACTAGAGGTATTACTTGTATTGCAATTTGCAATAAATGTGGATTTTTTTTTTTTTTTTTGTGGTGAAGACAGGAAGACAATTGAGGAAAAGAATCTATGAACATCAGTATGCGATTTCTAAAGGGAATCCCAACAACAGACCTTTTTAAGCACACCTTGGTTTGTACAGGGTTTACAAAATTTTGTTTTGGTATTTTGGATATTATTCCAAAGAAATCAAGGGGAGGATGGTGGAGTTGTAAACTGAAAGACGGGAATTACAGTGGCAATTAAAATTAAATTCCACGACACCCACAGGTTTAAATGAAAACCTCTCCATTCTTGTTTTAAAGATGGGGCACAAAACTTGTAGAACGGGATTGAGTATTGAATGCTCATCTTTTCATTTACACCTTGTAAGACGGTTTATATATGCTTGACATGACATTTTTATTTACCTTTTGGGATTTTCACTGGCAAGTTCTGTGAGTCATAAGACATTTTTTATTAGGGCTCACACCTCTGTTTTTAGTTTTATATTTTACTTTTAACATTGTTATGGTACATTTCCTTTTTGAGGTATTAACATTATTTAACTCAATTGAGTCATGTGACCTTAATTAATATTAGAACAAATGTAATTAAGAATTGCAAGTTTTGATTTTATTTAGTTCTGAAAAAATCCCAACAGTGTTCGGGTCAAAAGCGATTGACTGTTCTTTAATAAGTCTTTTAAGGATTAAGAAACCTTGATTCGGGTGATTTACTACATCAGGAAATGTGGAGATTTTTTGTATTTGTAGCAGTGTGTCTTATACCGGCATTGTTACAAGTTTATTCTTAAGGCACATCTCATGCTATGGTTTTTGTTACATAGAAAAATGGAAATTGTTGTAACAATACACTCAGAAAAATGTTATGGGGAGGAATGAGGTTTAACAGAAGGCAGGAATTGAACAATTTATGTAATGTCGGTTTGGTTATACTGTATAAAGCAATATATGTGATGTAAAATGTTTGTAAATGTGAATTCTAATATGATTTGATTACGTTTATATAAATGTAAGTTTACCTAAGTCACAAGTGATAATTCAATAAAGGTGTTATAAAAAAGTAATCTGAGTATATAAAGAGGGTAACACTGAAAAATTCTGTGAAATATACTTAAAATGCAAACAATTATGTCAGTGAGCACTCTGTAGGACAATGGAATTGATGAATACACTCACCCTGCATCACCCAGAGACTGACCGCAATCTTTTATGGAATTGTGATTGCTTCATGTCTCAGTAGGAATAGGACCCTAATTGTGGTACTAGTCATTCAAGTTCAAAGAGTGACCTGAAGGATGCCGGGAATTGGTTAAGACACATTAGAATGAACCTCTGACAAAGGGTCATCTATCCTGGGGACGAGCTGAAACAGACATCCACAACAGGCGTGACTGCTGGCAAAAGCTGGAAAGACAGGCTCCAAGCAGCAGGCAGAAAGCACATGTGCATGAAATGTGTCAGTGGTATATGTCAACATTAGAACACAAACACTGCATTTTGTAGCCCAAATTCTGACAAGAAGGTGAGATGTAGTACATACAAAAAGTATAAAGTAGCCACATCTGATAAGATATGCAGCAGCAACCAGCTATTCCCTCCTACTGCTTAGAAAATAACACATGGTTACTAAAAGTATTCCCTGAAGGAAAGAAGAGGGACTCTCCCATGTGGTGATGTGGAGTGCTATGCCATTCACATGGGCACAAGAAGGGTTTAGAAGGTCAATATGATGTGTGTGTGTGTGTGTGTGTGTGGGGGGGGGTGGAGGTAAAATCATTTATGCAGACACAATATCAAGTAGCTAAATCCCAAATTAAAGACCTGGTAAGTTCTCCTCAAATTTTAAGAATAAAATAGGTGTTATTTGCCAGTATACCATTTCTTTACTACAAGCACAAAAAACACTTACTATTGTAATCCATGACATTTATTCTCACCTGAACATCCTTTCTGTCTTTCATGCAAACAGCAGCTGCAGGGTGACTCAAATATGCTGAACCTTCCAAGTTCTTTGAATTTGCTAAGGAAACTTTGCTCTTCTTTCTGTGTGTGTACTGCAAGAACTTCCTTGGTGAGCCCCATTTTCTTATAAGGTTCCTTCGCTTGGTTTACAGAAGTAGTAGTAACAAATGAAGACAGAGGAAGATGACCGTCCATATAATCTGTTCCACCAGACCCATCTTCTATAATTTCTGAAAAAAAAATGATTTGGTCATAAAAACAAACATGAGACTCTCTCAAAATTGAGAAAGATAGAATTAAAACTGAATTTGGTTCAAACTAATACATGAAGACATTTTGAGGCTCATCTAAAATTTGTGACAGAAAAAAAAAAATCTTTATTTTTGTAAGTGTGTGACAACCCTACTTAAACCTGGGGCAGTAACTAAGGGAGCCTCAATCCTCACCACTGTCTCCAGTAAGGGAGCGTCACTGAAAGCAGAATAGAAATACAAAATTTCCCCTAACAATATACCAGGAATAGGCTCTAAACCTGGGACTGGACTATATGTTTCACTCCAGGCCCCCAAATGAGTCTTCACACTAATCACTGCAGAATACTGTGTCCCAGTTCTAGGTAGCTGACACGCTCACTCTTAAATATTCGATATTCACACATACAAACACTTTGGGAAAGACTGACACAGACTTACCTGTTATGTCCTCTTTCCCAAATTACCAGGTAACTGCTGCCACCAGTCAAATACCACAATACCCTTCAAAAGGGGGTGTTCAATTATACTGGGTAAAATAAATACTGATATAAATGGTAGCATGTAATCCAAGCAGTAAGGCTTTTCCCAGTGGCCCTGGTGTTATCACAATAAGAATAAACACACTCAGGTTACTAAAAGTACTTTCTAAATAACCAGCCACAAAAAATGTAGTGAAATATTTAATAATAAATAAAATGATTTAAAACATGTACACACTGAATAACTCATTCTAATAAACCACAAAGTTTTGAACACAGGAATTATGAAAATACCACTGTAGATTAGGTTTCACACTGATTATAGAAAAAAAACTGTAAACTAACAGTAGTTCCCTAATTGTCTAAATATTAACTGTCCATGTCTAATCTAATTAACTCAGCAAGCCAAGATGATACTCTTACTTCTGCCAGGCAAGATAAGAATTTATGCCCACTCTTTAGACTGTTGTTTGGTCCTAGGCAACTGGAATAACTTCTCCTACTATTACCGTTGAATAGCTCTGGAAAACCATAACTACTGATCTGGAAAACAACAACTGACAAATGAACAACTGCGCAACTACAACAAATACTATACTTTAACTCAGAACCTGCTTTTATAGCAGAATTTTTTTTAAAAGTCACAGAAAGCTGTTATGAGAATTCTACTCTCTGATATCAGACTTAAAAAGTAAACAAAACAGCTGCTGTGGAGATTCATTCCTTTCAGCTCTGGCAAACGATGACATCACATCTTGATTGGCATAACCTACTAAATAAAAAACAATTTTATTGACAAAATTATAGCTAGTCATGCAGGCATATATAACATGGTAATTTACAATTATTTACAAGTATTTACAAAACTTCAGCCAGTCATGGTAGCACAGATAATATCCAATATCCTCACAAAGTGAAACACCATTCTTTGCGGTGCTGGGTGTATTTATTTAAATATAATTTTTTAGAGCTCTTTTTACTGAAGAAAATTTTCACACACACACATTTTATATATATATATATATATATATATATATATATATATATATATATACACACACACACACCTATATATACATACACACACACACCTATATTTTATATATATATATATATATATATATATATATATATATATATATATATATATATATATATATATATATACACACACACACACACACCTATATATATATATATATATATACACACATACACACACACAAAATGAAAGCATAATATGAAATTCCAAAACATTTAAATTCCATCAGACTAAAACTACCCTACATCATATACCCAAAAACACCACCAAAAATCAAGTGATGTCTTGGTAGCGATAATGTAAGGGAAAGGTTTTTAGTAATATAATGTGTAGGGTTAGGGTTAGCACATATGAGTAAGGTGGTGCATGGGGCGAATGTAAGCTAACCCTGCTCCTGCTACTAACCCCGTATACATTACTTTACTTATAAATTTTTCCCTGACAGTACCAGTGCACAGACCATACACACAAAACCAATCATGTGAAATGATAAACCTGTGGCTTAACTGACCCCTACTCTAACCTGTGAAGACTTGCACATGCAGACCACCAACTGCTATATATTTTTCAGTCATGTGTTCACTTCCTGCACACTCCTACCTTCAAACACTATAAATATCAGCATTCAGTCTAATCTAATTAACTCGGCAAGCCAAGATTATACTCTTACTTCTGTGCTTTCAGTGTTTTTCACCACCTTAAAACCTTTTCAATCAAATGTGCTTTAGTTATTTTCAGCTATTACTATTCATGTGTGTGTGTGTGTATATATATATATATATATATATATGTGCACATACACAATATATATATATATATATATGTATATACATATACACATATACATATGTATATGGATCTAGGACAGTTGATCGAAAGACCAACTGTCCAAATCCAACCCTACCGAACACCGTTTAAAAAAACTGCTTTCACCTGAAAAAGCAGTTTCGGTAAATGGAAGGTAAAACACACACATGCATTTTACACACACACACACACATACACACACACACACAAAAACAAAAAAAACCCCACGCACACCATATTTACGCAGAGAGCCTTCACCCCCCCTGCACCCTCCCACATGGGGGCTCCACCCCCCCACACACCCCTACTTTTATATTCTTACTCCGAGATCTAAATATATGTGTGTGTTTATGTGTGGGTTGACTAAGAAAGTAAGACTGAATGACCCAAACATCAATACTGCAAATGTCAGCATGCTACTACGTTTGCACCGAGCAACAGCTGTGGTGCATGCAAAAGTAAAACTTAAAAATTAACAAAAATTTTTTTTTTGCAGGGGGACAAGCCCCCCACACACACACACATCTTCCACATACCCTGCTAATTATACATACTAACTTGTGAGTACTCTGCACCCACATACCTGTGGCCAAATAGTGAGAGTAGGGAACAGGTGGAGGAGACCCTGGAGAGGTGAAGATATGCTCTAGAGAGAAGAGGAATGAAGGTCAGCAGGACTAAGACAGAATATATGGGTGTGAATGAGAGGGAGGATAGAGGAGTGGTGAGGATGCAGGGAGTAGAGGTGGCAAAGGTGGATGCGTTTAAGTACTTGGGATCAACAGTTCAGAGTAATGGTGAGTGTGGAAGAGAGGTGAAGAAGAGAGTACAGTGAGGATGGAGTGGGTGGAGAAGAGTGTCAGGAGTGATTTGTGACAGACGAGTACCAGTAAGAGTGAAAGAAAAGGTCTACAAGAGGGTTGTGAGACCAGCTATTTTATATGGGTTGGAGACAGTAGCATTGACAAATAGGCAGGAGTCAGAGCTTGAAGTGGCAGAGTTGAAGATGTTAAGATTTGCACTGGGTGTGACGAGGATGGGCAGGATTAGGAATAAGTATATTAGAGGGTCAGCCCAGGTTGGAAGGTTTGGAGACAAAGCCAGAGAGGCAAGATTACGTTGGTTTGGACATGAGCTGAGGAGGGATGCAGAGTATATTGGGAAAAAGATGCTAAGGATGAAGCTGCCAGGTAACAGGAAAAGAGGAAGGCCTAAGATAAGGTTTATGGATGTGGTGAGAGAGGACATGCAGGTGGTTGGTGTGACAGAGCAAGATGCAGAGGACAGGAAGAAATGGAAACAGTTGATCTGCTGTGGCGACCCCTAACGGGAGCAGCCAAAAGAAGAAGAAGATATATATATATATATATATATATATATATATATATATATATATACACAGATATATATATATATATATATATATATATATATATATATATATATATATATATATATATATATCTCAATATACACACACACACATATACACACGTAAATATATAGACAGATATACATAAAAATAAATACATATATAGATATGCATATATAGATGTACACACTGCAAGAAGATGCCACCTTAATAATAAACAGTACACCAGTAAGTGCATAATCAAATTCATGGGAACCTACTGAAACACCCACACACTATACTGATAAACAGGAATCTAAGAATGAAATAGCATATACATATGTAACAATGAATACAGTATCCAAAATGAAATTCAGAGACTGCAGGGAAAAAGTCATAAAATACACAATAAACATTGTACATAACCACAAAACCCTTTGTACTAACATACATACAACATACAATGAAACACAATGCATATTGAAATGTCAACATTACACACAGCAACATAAAAATTATCTTCCTCGTGAATTATACATGACTACTGAAAATTTCATGCTATCACCCAAAATACACGATGTAGTAAAATATATAGAAGACCTACTTACTGAAGTAATCTGGTTAGCTCCATAATTAATTTTACTGTCTAGAGAAACAGAACTCCCCCCATCAGTGTTCCATTCTGTTATCATGGATAGATATATTAAAATAAATAAATACATAAATAAATCATACTGTTATCTTGGAGTCATAAAAAGCAGTGCAGTGGGATGCTCCCTTTACCTCAAAATAAGATGAACTTACTTATGTCAAAAATAAGATAAATTCTCTGGATTGTGAGCCAGGCTAGACCAGATGTCATGTCTGAAGCTTCTTGTTTGGCAACTTGACATGGTACAGAGCATTCAAGAAAGAAAACTGTTCAGAAAATTCATTCTGTAAAGAAGCTCTAAAATTTCAACTTCTGGGGAATGAAGAACTCTTGAAATGGCTTGTCTTCAGTGATGCTGTACACAGAAACCTACTCAAATGTGGCAGTCAAAAGGGATTTCTGTTTGTTATGATGACAGACAGAAATAAAACCCACACCTCTTTGCTGGTTGTCAAAAGGGACTAAAATAGTGTTGTAGTACACTTAGAAACTCTTGTCATGTCAGGCAGCTTCAACAATACACTTCTTCCAATTATCCTCTCTTCTAAACTTACTACTGGTGACCCAAGATATGAAACCCATCTTATAATCAATGTCAAGAGATACTTATTTAACAAAGTTAACTCTGCAATCCACATCACAAAAAGTCTTTGTCTGGAAATTACTGGAATAAAAACTACTATTTAATTACTGGTGTTCTTTAATGTTGCAGTCCTATTTCTCATTATTTCACTCCAATCTTTTTAGTTGGAGTCTTTTTCTGGTGTGACTATTTATGCATGTTTTAACTTTTCTTTATTAAACATGTTCCACAGTAGTACTCAATGTTACAATGGCAATCATTTCAGTATACTACTCTATTATCTGACTACCCTAGATTTCAGCTATATTGCTATACGCCATCTCTCTGTCCACAAAGTATTTTTCTTCTCAATTTAATTGCCAGCATAGAGCAATGATCTCCAAGGACCAATGTCAGTCTCAGCCCGGAGGTAAAAAATGATGATGAACATAGAATACCATATAACACATTAAAGCAAACATAGATTGACTGAAAAAAATGTAAACCCAAGAAGTAACATTGTTACCTGGTCCACACAAGAAAGCATACATTATTTAGTGATACACATTGTACACATGATATGGAACACAAAGCAGTGATGGGGAAACAAGGAGGAAAGAAATATGAAAAAGGGGTATAGGTATTGTTGAACTTTTCTGAGACTGAGGTTACTACCTTGCTGTAGCACCTGTAGCTGCTTCACTTCATCTGTATCAGATTCTTCTTCTTTACTCACTTCAGAATTCTCCATTTCATCTTCATATGTTCTAAGTAACTCAATATCATTTCTGCAGTCTCAAGCTTCACCATTATAATGCAGTGTGGTTCTTTATTTCCCTCTTGACTTTTTTTAAGGCTGGAATGATGAACCTTTACAAAAAATGCTGCCATGCCTCACAAGTAATGCAGCTCTATCTTGGCCAATGAGGACTCCTGGTCCTTTCCACTCTGGACAGTCAAACCATC
Source organism: Protopterus annectens (assembly GCF_019279795.1). Classification (NCBI taxonomy): domain Eukaryota; kingdom Metazoa; phylum Chordata; order Ceratodontiformes; family Protopteridae; genus Protopterus; species Protopterus annectens. The sequence goes on from NC_056734.1 coordinate 130,608,588, forward strand.
TGTAGTACACCTTATCTCGCATTTCAAACTAAGAACCATTTGCATAGTGCTCTCAGTATTATGTATAGACATTCAGCCTCAGTAAAAGGTACCCTTGATGAATGTAACATTTAATATGTTCTCCTATTGTCATTCTCCTTTTTGTCCCTTTTACAGTATGCAACTTATCAATCAGAACAGAAAGGAGACTGTTTCCAATTATACCCATAAAACATTGACTGTAACCACACATATTCTGAATAATATCTTTTTGCCAGACAACACTAGTCTAATGCCATTCCCCAGTCACATCACTATTAGCTTTAACTTTTAACATTATTTCTGTTAGCATCCAATTGTGCCTTTCCAGGAGGCAACTGGTTCATGGACCATCGGCATCACAATTTCAATAATGAAGCTTTCTTTCCATATTTTAATTATATCATTATATAATTCTCCATCCTTTTTCCTGAATAACTTCTGAGGTACAGCATGCTTGCCTACCTAGTAATGAATACATTTCTTTACAACATCGGATGAACTCTGTATTCATAATGCTTCTGGCACTAAAATGTGCAAACTGACTGATGACATGAAGATATCATAGGAAAAGTTAAAGTTCATGTAAATCTACAGCAACTGTCTCAAGCTTGTTGACAGTGGGCCTATGCTTTGGTCAGTTATACTTCAGCCAAAGTTCACAACTGTCAATCTGAAGACAGAAATATACTCAGTGTCGTTTCCTGAACTACAAAGCAGTTTCTGCAATCATTCCACAGATGTCTGCCAACCTGAAGGTGTAATGTCTTTAAAACGTTCTGCTTCTTCTCTCAGCTCATTCTCTAAAACCATGAGGACATCACTCTCACAAAGACTTTCCATAAGGTTTTTCTCTAGAAGGTTGACACAATAATTTCCAGGGATAGTAAATTTGAGTGTCACTGGTTGTTCAGACATCAATACATTTTCCATAGCCAGGAATATTCTGCTTTAATGTCTTACTCAGAATAAAAGTATCTCATCTAGAAATAATTCTATTTTGCTGGCATTTTCAGTCACTTGATGGAAGGCGCTACTTTTTCTATCTAAACCTGAAAGTCATTCTACCAGTTTTAAATACTCTTTCCTCCTTACTCTTAGTCTACCAATATATCTGTCTAACCATTCTCCACAAATGGTGTATATCCATGCTATATCAATTAGAGTCACTCCACAACATTCTACTACAAAAGTATCTGCATTTGAAATTGACTCTTTAGCACAAAAACATATGCCACATTCTTCTGTATCGTTAGAAGATAGTTTGCTTTCCTCTGTTATTTTAACTTTTTCACCTCTGTTTGGATTGACTTTAGACTACTGACAGGTGCTCTGAAATACAACACATTTGAATTCTCTGCCACATGTGTCTAGTGGACTTGTAACCGGCAGTGGAAGACTCAGTTCCTGCCCAGCTTACTACTTAATTTCTAATATGCTGAGTCCTACCTATATCAGTGCCCACTGCAGTGTCTGATGACTTTTCTCTGAAAATGTGTCTTAGAGGCTAACTTCAATGAAGCAAAAAAAAATGTTAATTGCATGCTGTTAATGATAAATGTCTATCATCTACATTTAAGTATACAGAATATAACAGCTTAAAAGCAAAGAACCCATATGAAAGCACATATATCATTGCATCTAACTACATCTTCCCCAAAACAATTACATAATCTGCCACAGAAACTCTCTATCATAATCCAATCAAAACTAGAGAATACCTCATAAATCTGATCTCTTTCTTCTCCCAAAAACACAGTAGATAACATCAAGTCTAGTTATTTAAACTGGACACACCTTCATCTGTGCTCAAATCCTCTGCGGGATCTTTGCATTGTTATGTCCCTAGCTCTCACAGTTAAGTGACTAAGCAACCACAAAGGCATGCTTTCATCTTTGCAACTCAAAACCATGAATCCAAATTATAACCTGACTTTTTTCATGTTTCATATACCTTATTTTAATAGAAACAGGCAGGATTCTATAGCTGGAAACAATCTTTTGCTGCCAGGAAAAATGTTGACCAAACAACTTAAGTTTTCAAGACATATAAAGATTATTATTTTGAACATCATAGATGTAGAAACACCACTGGAACCCACCCATTAGTCGCAATTTAAACTGCAGCAAAATGTATATACCTCACTGCTAGAAAGCCAAGACTCTGCTTCAAAACTGTGAAAAGCAAGAGGTGACATGAAGTGGTAAAAATATATCAGAAGAAAAAAGCAGTTGAAGTCCATAGAAATGAAATAAACTGCAACTACCCAAGTCCCACGATTAACAGTAGATGTTCAAATTTCACACATTTTCACATGAAAGAAAGATTAGTGTAACTGTGGGAACAATACACACAGGGGAAGAATCAGGTTTAAAAAAGGCAGGACCTAAATGACCTATGTAATGTTTGACTGAAAATGAATGGGTAGATAAGTGATATCTAATTTTTATTTCATTACCCTACTTTTTTATTGCTGTGGTGGTGGTGCTGCGGCAGCGTTGTCGCTTCTTCTGTGTGGAAACATGCGTGAATGGGCGTACCTTCATTGAAGGTTGTGCGTCAGGGCTGGCAACTCGGTACGTAAAAATCTACTGCCAATCATTAGCGGAAAAGAGTTCCGCTGTGGCGACCCCTAACCGGGAAAAGCCGAAAGATACAACAACAACCCTACTTTTTTATTTCAGTTATTATTGGCACATGGAGTGAAATAGTTACTGGATGAGTATCAATATGTTAATCAGGTTTAAAAAAAGGCAGGACCTAAATGACCTATGTAATGTTTGACTGAAAATGAATGGGTAGATAAGTGTTATCTAATTTTTATTTCATTACCCTACTTTTTTATTTCAGTTATTATTGGCACATGGAGTGAAATAGTTACTGGATGAGTATCAATATGTTAAATTAAATGCATGTGTTCCTGTGAAATATTTCTGTCTAGCTATCCCAGTTTTTGTACCTTGGGGAATAATATGTAAATTCTCTCCAAATTCCTTCTACTGAATTCACATCTTCCATACTAAATATTTTAAACATTTCTTCAAAAACCTACCCTGTTTTGTAACATTTTCTCAGATACGTCCTCACTGTTGCAAATCAAATTCCAGTCCCCAATTATATGCAATGTTTCCTGCTGAAAGCTGATTATTTCGCCCAGAAGTTTCTTAATTTCCATTGAAGCAGTTTTACGTGGAATATAAACACATGCCAGTGTAATCCTCCTCCCTTGCCAGTAGTCCCTTTCTGCTACTTATTTACCATTATCTTTTTTCTCTTCTATCACTATGGGAGCTCCTCTAGCAATTAATACAAATACTCCCCTTTTTTGCCCCAGATATTCTGCTGAATAACCATCCTGAAATCCTTTATCAAATTCACATGCTCATTTCAAGCGCGTCTCCTGTAGCATAGCTATTTTCACCATGCATTTCTAAATACAGTTCACTACTCTTTCTTTTTTATATATAGTTGTGAGACCATTCATGTTCAAAGAGATGGAAGTTCTTTGATCTACAAATGACACAAACTTTTCAAAGTATTTAAGTGCCTGCATTTTTAATCAAGAGAAAATACTAGTTGTTGGCATACATCTGGGTAGCAAAGCCGTCTCACCCCCACCCCCCCAATCTTTTTTCAGGGACAAGAAAAAAATGGAATGACTGTTTCAAACTGTTTAATTAAGGTATCTTGGCTAAGTATTCTGGGTTAGTCCACAATAAAATATCATCCTTAAGAAAGTTACATTGAAGGGTTCATTTACCAATATGGTCTGCCTCTCTTAAATGTGTATGGCCAATATAGTTGGCACTAAGAAAAGAGCTTTCTAAAAAAAACTACTTAAAAGCAAAAGTTGTCATCAGCTGAAATGAAGGGAGGCACACTTCTCTATCATGAAACTGTGATCTTAAAGTTCAACAAAAAAGGATTCCAAGAAATACCTGTAATTACTCAAAACTGGTAAATTAGACTTTATCCTAGCCTTGATGTTAGTTTTAGATGTATGCAAAAGACACCTTGACTGGGGTACTGCTAAGTCTGGAGTCAACAATATGTTTCTAATCAGACAGGGTTTTTTCCTTGTTTTGTCTCCAACTGTTACCCCTTTATAACTACTCCACAACGGCCAAGGCATCTCTTGTAGTCTTGGAGGAAACTGACATCTATACTTTCAGGTACAGGATTTGTCCCCCCTTCTGACCTTTGGTTCTGTTCAAACACTGTGCCAGATCAAAAGCCAAACCTGGAGATTTAGAGCTTTCCAGCAACCAATACTGGTGGGACCTCATTTAAGAAACAAGATATCAGCATCACAGGAGCTCTTGTTCTTTAAGTCCAGGGCAATTCATTAGCTGAGGATCTGCTGAATGTGAAAGTGTTGCAAACAATTTCTCACAACTTGCAAATGGACAGCAGCATTAGATATTAAAAAAAGAACCGCGCCCACAGACTCAAAAACATGTTTATTTCATCATTGTTTGGTGTTTCCTGCATTTTAACACCACTTTGGGACTATTTAGAGCTTTTTAGATATTTTTATACGCAATTTCTGACTGACCACATGGGGTCTGGCATCTTGAAATAATTCTGATTGTTTAGTCTGCCTCTAAGTATCCCAGAACGCACTGTTTGTCTCCAAAAAATTGCATCATGTCTGACACTTTTTCCCTAAAGTTCCTGTCAGTGCACTGATTTTACAGGCATTCACTTCTGTGTAATAGTCACCTACTTTTGGTTAAAATGTTATCCTTTTTCAATGACTACTTCAAACACAAGCAGTGCAAATGCTACAGAACAGAATTGAAAAGTGCATTTTATTGCTCTTTCTTCTTAGAAATGCTAACTTGATTTCTTTTGTAAAGGCTGAAATCTAGTTCTTCAAGGTATCTCCCCTCCCCATTCATACCTACCTTCCCTAGCTGTCAAAGAGCTAAGGGTAATTTGACCCATTATCTGCATGTGACTGACAGCTCACAGCAGGTGACCAGACTAATGTACCGTTTTCTTGTCAGCCTTTCTTTCCTTACAGTGGGAGACTTTTTTTGTTGCACTCCTCCTGTCAAATTTAGAACCAAGCTCCATAGCACTGGGAATAATCACTGCTTTGCAAAGCATCAAACTCCCACTTATTTTTCCTTCCTGTTTGGTTAAATAGCTAACAAAATGATACACTATAAACACACACACACACATGCCCCTAGCTTGCGTTCACACACACACACTTGCCCCTAGCTTGCATTCACACACACACACTTGCCCCTTGCTTGCATTCATTCACACACACACTTGCCCCTTGCTTGCATTAACACACACACATACACACACCCACACACACTTGCCCCTTGCATTCACACACACACACACACACACTTGCCCCTTGCTTACACACACACACACTTGCCCCTTGCTTGCATTCACACACACACACTTGCCCCTTGCTTGCATTCACACACACACACTTGCCCCTTGCTTGCATTCATACACACACACACACACACACACACACTTGCCCCTTGCTTGCATTCACACACACACACACACACACACACACACCCACACACACTTGCCCCTTGCATTCACACATATACACACACACACACACACACACACACACACACACACACACACACACACACACACACTTGCCCCTTGCTTGCATTCACACACACGCACACACACATGCCCCTTGCTTATACACACACACACACACTTGCATGGGACATGAGAAACCAGAAGGCAGCATTCACACACACAAACACGTGTCGATTTGAGAATGAAGATGCCAGCATTAGATACAAAACAGAACCGCGCAGCAGCAGTAACAAATAATCAATATAACCCAGCAGCAGCAAACAAACAAAAAAGAACTAGGCTAAGCTATAAAAAGTCGGCAGCAGCATATATTGAAGCACATGGTAGGTACCCTCGCAAACAGAAAGCATAAACTATATCACTATGCACTGAGAAACTTGGGATCCCTAAATTTCATGGCTAGGAATGACTTACCTTACCGATGAAGTACAAAAATGTAGGCAATCCGAACTTTCCAGAAGTCCCTCCAACGAACGCACTCGACAGGATACACTTACAATAAAAAGTAGTTCCACAAAGCACCAGCTAGTTTTTATCAAGTTAAGAGTGGGCTGGGCAAGGCAGCTCTGACATCACAATGTGGGAGGTCCACTGGCTCTTCTACTGAGCATGCAAATCAGGCAGTGCTTACATCACTTTGGGGGAGGAAACGTCCCTGTAACTACAGCAAGAGCTCTGGCAGATGTGACATCATCATTTAAGAGCCAGCTAGAGGATTTTCAACTTGGTTTTCAAAGTGAAAGTAAAACAGTGTGGGGAATGGTAGCAAGCCTAAGATGTAAAACAGTTGAGTGGATTACTTTTTAAAGCTGCGGTTCTGATTTTTTGAGGCTGTATCAACTAACAGGGATTAAAAGAGACAAGCAGGTTGAGCAATCTGCTTGAATATCTTGTTGTTGTCCTTTAAAGAACACTATATTGATTACCACATTTTTATTTCTACATACTGTGCAATCCCCATTCATAAGTTCATAGGTTAGTACTAAGCTATCTGCCCTTGGGGGACACTAAGCCTAGCCAAAGGATACGGTAATATGGTAATGCATTTTTTGGCATTTAGCAATACTCCATGATTCTAGTGGTAGTTATTTGTTTGGGACAATCCTTCCATCAGGATGGCTATGTCTTCTGGGGATTCTATAACAGCATCCAGCTTGCAGTCATCTGCAAACTTAGTCAGCCAGAAGTCTTTACTAATGGCTTTAACTGTGGAGAAGTAGATGCCAAGCAGGAGAGGTCCCATCACTGAGCCCTGGGGGGAGTCCACTACTGAATGGTACATTTGTGGAGGTAACGTCCCCTGTTATGATTTCTTGCATTCTATCTGTGAGCCACTTGGTGATACACCAGGTGAAAGAGGGGTTTATTCCTAGTTTTCTTAACTTTTTGAGTGTGCTCAAGTAGGGCATTGTGTTAAATACATTTGCCAGGTCAAGGTAAGCAGTATGCAGTGTTTTACCTTATTCCATTGCCATGGTGACTCTTTCAATGAAATCTACCAGGCTGGGTAAACATGACCCGCCTTTGATGAATCCAAAATTAGACATAACCGGTGTTTGGAGGTTCCTATGTCCTTATTTATTAACTCCATGATAATCCTTTCAATGGTTTTATATATGAGGCTGTTAGACTTATGGGTCTGTAACTGCGAAGATCAGAGTGGGGGGAATCCTCCCTTATTGGGGACACTATTGCCATTCTTCACTTGCTCAGAACACATGGGTCTGTAACTGCGAAGATCAGAGTGGGGGGAATCCTCCCTTACTGGGGAGACTACTGCCATTCTCCACTTGCTCACCTATTATGAGGTCAAGATTGAATAATGTTATTAGGGACTTAGCCTGAATCATGCTCCAAGATATTCAGGATGCACCTAGGGATACTGTTCTGGCCCATCAATATAGTACTTTTAGCTAAGAAATTGTATTTAGGACTTGGTCATGTGTGGTAGCTGGGGTTGGGGGGAGAGGAGATAGTTGAACCGGAACTGTCAGCCAAGTAGGTTTATCTATATCTTCAGCTTCAGTAAAGGTAGAATCATTCACAATTAGCTCAGCACATTGCTGCATTGTGCTCCTAAGATTTCAAACCTAGCAAAAAAAGGCCTTGTGACTGTCTTTAGCTTGACTGGCTATCTTCACTTGAAATGCGAGTTTGATGGCTTTAACTAGACACTTGAGCTGCTTCTTCAATTCAATAAGGAGCGCGCTACCATTTTGGAAACTGTTCTTCCTGTTTATCAATATTTTTTTGCATTTTATTGCCTGACAGCATTTTTTTTTCTTTTCTTTTTGTGAAAAATGCTGCTTTGAATGCTTGGAGGACACCAAAATCAGTACAGATTGTATCTCACAATTCAGGGCTTTCCACACTTCTCAAACTCTTGAACTATACTAGGCTAGCACAATTTAGTGAATGTTAAAGGAGATGAGATGGAGAGGAATCCAGTCAAAAATAGCCAATAAATAAGATAATGGAGTTCTGAGATACAGAGCCTCCATCAAAGCACAGTTCTCTTGCCATTATTACTAAGTTACAGGTTTAGGGGTTCCAGTAGCTAGAGATTTAGATGTTTTTTAGTGGGGTCAGGGGAGAGAGTGTAATTATAAGATTACAGGATCATAGAAGGCTACTAGACTAACAGCTCTAGAGCCTTTTTAAGCCTAGCCATTCAATCCCCAATTTTTCAAATTATCAGTGCCCAAGGACTAGAACAGCTTTGGTATATGCCTGTACCTTAGGGCATCTACAAGTTGCCCCTATTCATAAGAGACACAGGTGACAAGCCAGATATAAACTTGAAATTTCCCATCCATTAGTCAAAACTGCATTGGAATAGGCTTAGGGAACAGCTCTGCTTTACATGAATGGGAAGTGTGTTTCGGAGAAGAGGTTATCTAAGACACATACCTGTCCCTCCAACATGTTTTGTTCATGTCACAGACAAGGTTTAGATTCTTAGATCAGATAAATTCTGATGCTGGGACAGAAAATGCCTTGCAGGTTAGGCATAGATGATCCATCAGTAGTCTGATGGAGACGGAGTACAGGGGCTGCACAAGATGTTATTTACACCCTGTATTCTTTTAGTGAGGAACCTCTGTGGCCACTCCATCTGTTGCAAATGGCTGGACAGGTAAATGCCAAAATGTGCACTGTACTGGATTATTGGTCTAATGACAGCTGAGTATAGTAGAACTGTTATCTCCTTAGATCTGGATACCATTTCCTTACTTATAAGTTGTACCATGAAGAAGAATTTTCTCACCAACATGGACGAGTGGTGATCAAAGTTCAGGTTACTGTCAACCTAAGTTCAAAAGTCGCTTAAGACTGGGTCATTTCTTAGGGGAGTGTTATAAATTTTGTAATTTGCAGGGGTGGTCATTTTCCCAATGAGTACAATTATACATTTTTTACAGTGAGTTTTAGGCCATTGTTCTGGCACCAGTTATTTATCTGAGTCAGACACTCATGCAGGATCTCTATAAAGTTTGGGGGGATTTAAAGCATGCACCCAGCTTGCAGTAGACAAGAACATTAGTCATCTAAAGGCCTTCTACATCTGTCTTGGCTTCAGAGAAGTATATTCTAAACAGGAGAAGTCCCAGTACTGAGCCCTGTGGGACACCACTAGTAACAGGCATCTTGGTAGGCGTGGATTCCCCCACTTTTACTTCATGCATCTTATCTGTGAGCCATTTGGTTATCTATCGGGTGACATAGGGATTTATGCCTAAATTTCTGAGTTTGTCTACAACACCTGAGTGAGGTACTGGGTTAAAAGACTTTGCCTGGTTGAGGTAGGCAGTATACACCATTTTGCCCTCCTCCATGACTCTGCCGACCTTCTCAAAGAGGTCCACCACATTTAGTAGCCATGACCTGCCCTTGACGAAACTGAACTGGGATGGCTCCAGTGTCTGAATATTTTCTATGTCTTTGTTTATCAGGTTCATGATAATTCTTTCCATGGTCTTGCACTTGCATACAAGACAAGTCAAACTTAAGTGTGTAGTTCAGTGGGTCTGTTAATGGGCCCGCTTTGTGTAGAGGGATAACCACTGCAGTCCTCCATTCCTTTGGGGTGAAGCCTGTCCAGAGGCTGTGGTTGAACTGAGAGTGCAGTGGGCCTGACAGGCCATGTTTCTAGTTACTTAGGAAGCATCCTGGGATATTATAACAACCCATTGATGAAGTGTTTAGTGATATTTGGAGGAGAAACGGTAGAGGGTATTTCCTTGGAAGGTAACTGAGGGTGAAATTGGAGCAAAATGTATTGGCCAGCAATTTATATATATCCTCTGGTTCAGTATATGGAGTTCCATTTACTATAAGTTCAGCACTCTGTCAGGTGTTCCCTTTAAGGTTCAGTACTTAACTGAAAAATGCCCGATGACAATCCTTCGCCTGAAAAGCTATTTTTGCATCAAAGTAGGCTTTGGTGGACTTGATTAGTCCCCTGAGTTGCTTGTTGAGACTGATAAGGGAGTTTATAGACTGTTTGGCATAGTCCTTCCTGTTTTTGGACAGGATTTTGTTTCTTTTGTTGTACAACCTATTTATAGTGGGGGTTCATCAAGGGAGCTTGTTTTCATAGTTTGTCCCAAGTTTATTCTGGTTTCATACCGCTGTTTTTATCCAGGTATTTACATGCTTGTACAGGAGTTCTGTAAACACTTCCACATAGGCCACAGTGTTCTCTGAGCTTTGGGGGGGGGGGCTCAGAATTTAGCTATGCCATCACTTAATAGGAGGTAAAAAACCTTGGAAAAGTTCTTAAAGATTCCGGGGCTTTCTGGACGTTTGGGCTTTATATTTATTTCAGGGGTGACCACTATGTGAACTGATCTGACCAGTAAGGACATTTCACTAGGGGGTGCAACAATCCCCCATATCTGAGAGTACCAGTTCCAGCAGGTGTGCAGATTGGCTACCTCAAGGTGTTTGCACTGATAAAAATCCAGTAATCTTTAAGCCTGCATGTTAATGGTTGCCTATGTATCCCAGTTTATGGTGGGATAATTGAAATCACCCATGAATATGGTGTTGGGCTGAATGGTGAGTGACTCCAGTACATTTTAAGTACATGGTATGGTTATCCTGGGTCAGAGAAGGGAGACCCATAGCTATTAAAGATATGGCATGGAACTTGTTTGACCATGTAGATTGGTACACCTCCACCTCTTGTCCCTTCTTGTGTGGTAGCTGGATTAAATGTGTATTATGGCATTATAGCCTTGACAGCCAGAATACCTTCCTTGGCTTTAAACTCTGCCTCAGTAAAGTACATTTGTGTACACTTACCATAAATGTAGATGCTCGAGTGTATCCACTGTTGCAGTCATTACACTTGGGTTATCCTGCTGGCAGGCTACCCTCAGTCGGCCTGAATTCCAAAGTCTAGGTGCGGCGTCGGTTGCTGTCACCTCTTCCCTGACGTCAGTGCGCCAGGAGTATAAAAGATGCAGCCGACGTCATTTTCTTCATCTTTTCTTGCCCCAGATGTCAGGTGCCCCCAAAAGGGTAGGCTAAAAAAATGCCAATAAAACATGCATGCACCAAAATATAAAATACCTTCATCTACAAGCAAATACACCACATAGGTTATATAGATTAGAGAAGTGCAGATAAGTTGCAGCAAAGAGATGGGGGATGGTGGGTGGGTAACCTGTACTGCAACAGTGAATACACTCAAACATCTACATTTATGGTAAGTGTACACAACTGTACTATGTTCTTCATGTTTCACTGTTGCAGTCATTACACTTGGGTTGAATCCCAAAGCTATGGTTGGGAGGCTGGAGCTATAAGATTTACTGGTACTAGGCCTTCTGGCCTCCAAAATGACATCCATTACAGCTTTAGTGAGAGGTGCGTTTTGTATCACTACATTATCTGCCATGCTGCCAGATTTAAGGTCTTTAGTTGGCTGTGCAGGATCCGATTGTTTTGTTGGGATAGTAGATGAGGTATCTGAGGCAAGGTCCAAGCCGGGCATTGAGACAAGATCCTTAGGATTGGATACCAGTGCTGGCGGGGCCAGTCTGGGGCAATCAGTATTATCTTTGGTTTCTCTTGTCTGACCTTTAGGAGTACCTTCGGGAGGAGAGGCAGTGGAGGAAAGGCATATACTGCTAAGCTTTTCCTGCTGAAAGATAGGGCGTCCACTTTCCATGCTTGTCTGTGATAAGTCCTTGTGCAGAATCTTTTTAGTTGGTAGTTGTGAGGAGAGGCAAATAGGTCTATATCCGGGCATCCCCATGGCCTTGTTATCATGCTGAAGACTTGTGGATCCAATTTCCACTCGTGGGGATCCATGAGGTTTCTGCTTAGTTCGTCTGCCAGAGTATTTATCTTTCTTGGCAGGAATTGTGCCTGCAGATGTACTTGGTAAGTCAATGCGGTGTCCCACAAAGTCTTGGCTAGTCTGCAAAGGGGGTAAGAATGAGTGCCTCCCTGCTTGTTTATATACCACATGACCGTGGTGTTGTCTGTCTATCAGTAGTTGTCCCAGATTAAGTAGGTCCTTGAAGGCTGTCAGGGCATTCTGAACAGCTAGCATCTCTTTTTGATGCATTTACTTTGCGGACCATGTGTCTTGAATACATCTTCCTGCCATGTGGGCCCCCCAGGCATAATCTGATGCATCCGTTGTTAATGTCTGCCTGGCTGGGGGTAAAGTGAATGGCTGTCCCTTGTTCTGGTGACAAGCCTTCGCCCACCAGCGAAACTCCTGTTGCAGGCAGGGAATGAGGGTAATTATTGTTTCCAGGCTGTGGCAATGTTGAGTCCAAACACTTTTTAGGTACCATTGAAGTTTCCTCATATGCAGTCTCACATATGGAATTAGTAGAATGCAGGATGCCATGAAGCCCAAAGCCTGCAGAATTTTTCTTGCAGATAACTGGGCCTTTGTTGCCAACAGGATGAAATAGGTAGTCAGTTGCCTTTGTTTGTCTGGCGTGAGATAAGCCATCTGGGCAGTTGTATTTAAGCTTGCACCCAGGAATATTATCTCTTGAGAGGGTACTAGTTTTGATTTCTTTTCATTGACTGTGTACCCTAGGCCTGTTAGAAATCTCTTTACAAATGCCAGATGCCGTAGTAGAATGTTCTTATTCTCTGCTTGAATGAGGCAGTTGTCCAAGTAAGGATATATTTGTATTCCTCTGTCTGCAGAATGCAATTACTGGTGCCAGGCACTTTGTGAAGACCCTGGGCGCAGTAGATAAGCCAAAGGGCAGTGCAGAGAATTGGTAATGCATTGAGCCAGCTTTGAATCTGAGGTATCTTCTGCATGTTTATCTGATTGGGACATGCAGGTATGCCTCTTTTAGGTCTAAAGTCACAAGCCAAGCCTTCTTGCCCAGCATGGGTACAAGTTGCTGTAGAGTCAACATTTTGAATTTTGGTACATCCAGAAATGTATTTAGAATAGATAGGTCCAGTACTGGTCTCCAGGTCTTGTCCTTTCTTGGCACCAAGAACAGTCTTGAATTAAATCCTTGTCCCTGCTTTTGCTCTGGTACTTGTTGAATGGCCCTCATGTCCATGAGGGATGAGACTTGCTTTTGTGCCTCTGACCATTGATGTTTTGGCAGGTCTGGCCAACCATTTGTCCTTGGCAGGGTATGGAAGTGAAACTTGTAGCCCTGTGACACTATGTCTAGGGCCCATTTGTCCTGGGTTATTATGTGCCAGTTTTGAGAAAAAAGTGCTAGGTTTTCCCCCTAAAGGTGCTGCCAGAAGATAAGTGCTTGGTGCAGGCAGGGGGAAGTCATTGGGACTGTTTCCTGTATGGCTGTGATTTGTCTTCTCCACTTTTGGAGGTAGAAGCACCCCATTGTTGAGACCTGTATGAACCTTGAGGCTGGGATCTGCCTCTTGGGCGTCTATATCTGCCCCTTTGTGGTCTGTCGGACACTGGAAAGGACCAATTCTTTGTAGACCAGTGTCTGCTAAATCTTGGAGGCTGAACCTGTAAGAAATCCTTAACCGTTTGCATAGATTTAGCTTTGTCCTCCATTTTCTTTAACACCTCTTCTGCTTTAACACCAAACAAAGTATCATGCTGTAATGGGGCATCTAATAATTTTGCTTTGACATGATCAGGCAGACTTTGTTCCTTTAACCAAGCATGCCTCCTGATGACAGAACCCATAACAGCGGCTCTGCAGGAGGCCTCCAAAGAATCAAAACCACATTGCAAAGTATGCTTTCCAACTTGTTCAGCTGCATGCAATAAATCCTGCATTTCTTTATTTTCTGCACATCAGAATTTGTCAACATTTTCTGTTTAAGCAATGACATAATATATTGCTGATATTTGAGCATATGAAACAATGACAATTTAAAGCCCTTATAGCCAAGGTAGCGGAAGTGTAAATCTTTTTTTCCCCATCTGTCCAATACCCTAGAATCCCTGTCAGAGGGGGTAGGGTTTTTTGCAGCGGAAGCCTTGACCCCTTTGGGACCCTGAGAGATAGTTTCTGGGTCAGCAGCAGGGTTTTTGGAAAGGAATTTATGAGAACCAGGAACCCTGTAGTAGCTGTCCGGCTTAACAGGAGCTGGAAGTAAGGAGTCAGGGGTCAGACTGGACTCTGAAAATACATCATCAACAATGTCTAAAACAGGTGGAATAGCTAGAGGCCTGTGTTGTGGTAGTAGAAGGAAATCTCTGAGCCTTTTCTTAGATTCTGAAAAATCTTGGCTCTCCCAGTGGAAATGCTCCCTCATGGTATGCAAGGTTTCCCCAAAAGAGTAATCCTCAGGAGGAGAGGCTGAAGGGATAGATTCTTCAGCATCAGAATCCTCATAGGGAGGAAGAGAGCATTCCTGATCAGAAGAGGAATCAGATGAAATGGAAACCTGATCTGAAGATTCATATTCTGTCTCTTGCCTAGGCCTTTTATCAGGTGGGGGATGGGAACCCCTGATCAAAGTAATTAAGTCTTCGGCCATTTTGAGCATCTGTTTTTTGGGCATGGAGGCCTGTCCATGAGGCTGTTGTACTTGTTTCTTTATCTTTAAGGGTGCTTTAGTCTTTGCCTTTGAAGCTGAAGTCGTTTTAATGTATAATTGAGGTGGTCTGAAAACACCCTCAGAAGTTGATGCCTGCTCAGCGGCTCTGGACCCATCTGAGGGAATAGTCTCCGAAGGTCCAATACCTTGAGCCTCCAGCGGCCTAGGCGACTCCACGTGGGAGTTGGTAGCGGCCTGTGGGTCTAAAGTAGCGGGCGTCAGGGTCTGCGAAGGCGCCTCACTGAGAACCGGCGACTGGCTTAGAAGCCTCGTCGTCGGTTGTGGACCTCGGATGCCTGTCCTTTTCTTTGCGTTTCTTGTGAATTCCGGTACTCGGATGGCTATCCGACGACATCGTATAATTAAATCTTCTGCCAAAATAGTGTAATGCAAAATCGTACCGACGCTTAATAGTGCGTTGATTAAATCTAGCACAAAACTGACAACTAGCAATGTCGTGGTCAGGGCCTAGGCAAGAAATACAGTAAGAATGAAAGTCCTTATGAGGTATTTGCTTCCCACAAGAAATACAATTATTAACTTTTTCTGACATCGGTCTGGAGCAAGAAAAAAGTTTCCCCTACGAGGTACTTAGCTTTTAATGTAGACTTCGGATCTGAAATTCGAACACGAAAATCTCAGGAGTCGGCCGAACGGCACTTGCGAACTGCTTATGCTTCGGTCACCACGCGGCAAGAAAGACTGAAGAAAATGGCGTCAGCTGCATCTTTTATTCCACTGGCGCACTGACGTCAGGGAAGAGGTGACAGCAACCGACGCCGTACCTAGACTTTGGAATTCAGGCCGACTGAGGGTAGCCTGCCAGCAGGATAACCCAAGTGTAATGACTGCAACAGTGAAACACGAAGAACATCTGCACAGAAGTCAACTCTCTCCAGGGGAGGGAGCACTTCCAGGAACTGGAACTTCTTGTTCAGACTCCTAACACTGAGGAGTAACACCGTAAGCTTTTCATGAGTAGAATTTACTAGGGTGGAAAGTTTATCAGGTTGGCATTGCCTAAAAAAGGCACTACAAGGTTGGATAATGTTTTGGGCTAATATCTGAAAGCCTAACTGGGACAGGTACAGACCATCCTTGGCAAAGCAGCATGGTCTGTTGATCAAGTCTTCCCAAGCCAACAAATACTGGAATCCCCTTAGAAGGGCACCAGTAACTAAGCCAATTGTTAAAGTCAATTATCTTCTGTTTATACTGTGGTATCTTCCTTGGAGGAGGTAGAAAGCTGACCAGTGCTACACTAATACCTGCAAGGGACACACAGTCTGAAAGCTCTATCGTGTCTCTCTTCATACAGTCCTGGGATATATATCTCGGGTCATTAATGTCTACATGGGCAATGACAGTCATACTGGAACTTGTGGTTCAATGTCTTGAGTGCATGTGTGATCTATTGGATCCTTGCCCCGATAGGCAAATGACTGAGACTATCTCCTTGTTTAGCATAATGAGTGGGGAACCAGTACGTCTTAGAAGACGGGCTACAATGACAAATATATTGGGTTGTGTAGTGTTTGTCTTAAGGGTTTAGAGGTTGAGACATCATGAGCGGTGGGTGTACGTGTCCTAGGGAGTGTCATCTTTGTAGAATGTTTGGAAGGTTACTGAGGGAAATGTATGGGAAGCCTTTGAGGTTTGGGTACTATAACAAAACAGGAGTGAGCAGCAAGGAAAGCATTACATAATGTAATGGTGAGGGCTCGCAGACTAACAGTGTTAAGAACAGTAGCAGTTGCAACACACAGTAATCTGAATAAGTACAGCTTTGAGCAGAGAAATAATACAAAGAAAACAATCAAGCAAAAAGAAAATGCAGTACAGCTAGATATTCACAGATCATGCAGCAAAATCACAACACTGCCATTATTGTGACTACAACTACAAGATAATGGCACCATACCAGACATAAATTACAAGACAAACAAAAGCAGTAATAGGTGTTTAACTGCTTAAATGAGGCATAGACCCTGCAGAATATCACAATACTGCCACTACTGCGAATAGGCTATACCTTAGACCAGACAGAAATAACTAGTAAAACTTTTTGATAAAAACTGCAAAAAGCTTTAAAAACATGACTAAACAGTATAAAAATGCAGGCAATTTGATGTGCAACAGTATTAAACAAGAAACATGAAATAAAATGTTTTTCTTCAATTTTTAATAAAATGCTGTTAGGCATGCCTGGAGAATGTCAATATCAGTTCATATCTCACAATTCAGGACTTTCCACGCTTCTCAGAGTCTTGAATAAAAGACTCAGGACCAGTGCAGTTCAGTGCAAGTTATAGGAGACAAGCTGGAGAAGAAACCCAATCGAGAAACAGCCAATACATCTGTGAATGGAGTTATGAGACACACAACCTGCATCAAAGCATCTCTATGACTAAGTTACAGGTCTAGAAGCCCAGGTAGGCGAGAGATTTAGGAGTTTTACTTTTACAGTAGTGGCAGGGAGAGAGTGTAAATGCTGTAGCAAAACAGGAGGGAGCAGCGGGAGAATTTCTAATGTAATTCAGTGCACGTATTTCAGCACTTACTGCTATAACAGCCATTTTATAATTATATGCTTATACAATTCTAACAAACTAGCCTCATGTCAGAGAATCTGTGCTTACATTTAGCTTTTAATAACTAGTCATTATTAAGCATATAAATCATCTCTAATAATTCTCAATTTCATACTTTAATCTCCGTAAATCATTTTTTATACCTCTCTTACTGATGGCTTGTATTTGGTTTTCCATTTTTTAGTTATGGCTTTCTTAGTCACGGTCGGCATTAATGATAGAGTTTTTTACCTTTTTAGACTATGCTGTTTTATACCAAATCAACAAAAACATCTCTATAATGAGGTTAAATCCTCTTCCAAGTATAAGACTTAGTATATCATTCAATTCATTTTTGTACTGATGCAACTGTATATTCCCAAAATATAGTTTATATTTCTGAGTGGGTTATTTTTCAGATAAGACATTAAACCAAGATCCCATCTGCCTGAATTGGTAGTAGCTCAGGTGGATATAAAAGATCCCACCACCATTCATCGAAAAGAGTAGGGGGTCCTTTATTTGTATACAAAAATAAATCTTATTTACAAAATATTTACATATGTACAAATGTATAAGTATACAAAATCTGTTTACACATATTCATAATTTCCTTTACAAACATACTAAATTATCATCCCCATTAGACCCCCCACTCCTTTTTCCACCATCTGTCTGATTTTACAAAATCCATTTACCATTAAACAACTTCATTTACTCTTTCATTCCACATAACCCATACAGCATAACTTTTTTATCTGCCCTTTTAACATATTCTTTTCTTCTATTCTTATATCCATATTTAATCATATTCATGTTTATTTTATACACTTCTGTATCTTCAAAAAGTCTTCTTTACATAGTGTCCCAAAACTTTCTTACACTTTTGCATTTCAAAAACAAATGTTTCATAGTTTCTTCATCTTCTTCCTGAAGATGTAAATATTCTATCACTTTTCTTTTTATATGGCATATTTCCTTTTACTGGCAGTTTATCTATTAATAATCTCCACAAAAAAATATTGTCATTCTACCTTCTGATTACACCATTTGCTTCTTATTTTTATAGCTTTATTTTTTTTTTCATCTGTTAGATTTTTCCATGGTTTTACATAGCAATGTTTTATCATTACATTCTTATACCAGACTTTTCTATCTTTTTCTATATCATTTATTTTATTTTCTACAAAAGCACTTTTGTCTTGGTAACATTTTATTTCTTCATTTATACACACACTGTTTTTTACCATACCTCCAAATTTATTATGCTTATATTTACACAATTTTATTACTAATCTCTCATTTTTTTTCATTTACACACTTTACTACTTTGTACAAATGTAATGAACTAGCATATGGTATAAACCTTCTTACATACATAACTCCTCTTTTTACTAGGTTTAATCTAGAACCCCATATAAATGAAAATATATCTGCAATAATTCCTTTTCAAATGCTGTTGGCAACATAAATATACTTCCTAAGAAGTATGATATGTTCCCATCAATACTAAATTTATCAAATAAGCAATTTTTCTGAATGTGTGTGTGTATGTGTGTGTGTTTATATTTTCTACAGAAAAGATGTTTGCTTTATTTCTTCTATTTATTCCCACTGAATTCTACTTACATCATTATTCCCAAATATTGTACCTATAACATAAATTTCATTAAATGTAAAATATATACCCCTGATCTTTATCTTTACCACATCACCTAAACCTTAAGTTTTCTCTTATTTAAAGCTAGACACTCATTTGTGTAAATTATTACTTTTTATCCAAATTCTGTTTTTTTCTGCAATTATGTCATCTGCATATGTCAACAGAACTGGAATTTTAAACCCTTCATGTGTTATATAACCTACCTCCTTCATTTTGTAATTTATTTTCCATGCTATCATATTCATAACTAATGCAAACAGTACAGAACTCATTGGGCATACCTGTCTTACACAACTCTTCATGCACCTCTTGGCGTAATCAACCATTTACAAGTATTTTTACTTTATTACTGATATATACGACATACATAATTTCCTAACTTTTTCATTATTACCCATAAGATTTCATGTCCAGTTGTGTCAAATGCCTTACTAAGCTTTCCTATCATGATTTTTGCTTCTTTTCCGTTCATAATATCATCCACAATTTCTCTATCAGTACTAATTCTTGAGAACTCTTCCCCTTTATAATATACATGCTATAGTCTATTATATTTTCCATTTTTGTTTCAAATCATTTATGTTTTATTTTCATAAAGAGGTTATATACAATCATTCAATACTACTGGTCTCCAGTTTTTTTTAATTCTACTACACTGTTTAACTTGTGTAACTAATGTTTTTAATCACAGTTCTCTACAACACTGCTGACATTTTGTATAATGTTATTAACCATTTGTATTAACTGCACAACAACACTGTCTAATTCTGGCTACTATAATATTAACTCTCTGTATTAACTGCGCTGTTTACTTATCAAACTCTGTAAACTGTACTTTCACTACTAAATATTGTTAATATATTATTATTGTATATTTGTGGAGCTTTTCTCCCCGGGCCTCCTCTGAAAAAGGGCACTTGCTGTCCAGTCGGACTATCCCGGTAAACAAATGTCAAATAAATACAATTCTTTTCTATCTTCCTTCTTCCATATGAATTTAGATAATCCACTACATAAGTCTTTATACATAAAACCGACATTTAACCATTCAAAATATTTTTTCTTTTTTGCCAGTTCCTAAAATTGTATATATTTCATACCCTATTCCATCTGGGCCTGCAGCCAAATCTATATTTACTTGTCCTAATACTTTACCTAACTAATTTAAAGAAATCTCATTTTCCAATTATTTATTCTCTTTTTCTGTTAGCTTTTTTACTTTCCATCCTTTTTTTTCACTACCGTCTTTTTTCTTTAAACATTTCTTGCACATATTTTACTACACCAGTCATAATCTTTTCCTGAGTTCTTTCCATTTCTCTTTTTACATTTTTTATTTATCTAATTAGATTACTAGTCATGATCTTTTCCTGAGTTCTTTCCATTTCTCCTTTTATATTTTTTATTTATCTCATTACACTACCATCTTCTGCTACTAATCTGCTTAAGTAACTTGATACTTCTCATTTTCCTTGTAAATATATCTTTGGTTATATACAAATTATTTTTTTTTCTTGATTTCTTTCATGTAATTCTTTTGCTTTGTCATAGTAATTTCTATCATTATGTTCTAAATCTTCCAATGCATCGTTATATGTTCTTTTATATTTTTCTTTAACTACTTTTATCACATCATACTGCCACTGTAAAAAACATTTTTTTATACTTTTCCTTAAATATCCATTTATACCATTTTTTATAAAATGTTCTCACAGTAATATAATCTTTCCATAACTATATTACTAACCTCTTTTCATTCCATTCCTTCTCATTTATCCTTTTTATTTGTTTGCCTATTTTTATATATTTATTGCGTTCCTTTAGCTTTATTTCTTGCTTTCTTTTAGCTTTAGCCATATTGCAAGATGATCAGAAAATCCTGTTTCAACTACCACACTTCTCCTATATCTAAACCTTCATATACTATAAAATAATGTACTTCAGTTCTATACATACTCCTTTTGTAAGTCCATGAATTTTTATCCCAAAGTTTTAACTTACAACATCTTATAACTTCTAACATTTTTCATATATCACTTCCTTTCTTTTCCCACTTGCCTCTTAAATCACAGTTAAAGTCTCGTGTCATTATAATATTCATATTTATCACTACAGTCTAAATTATGATTAAATAAGCTTTCAATTTCTATTGAGTTAGTATAATCATATAATATTATAATTTATACACTTGTTCTTTCCATTTTAAATCTAAAATGGTTAATTTTTCTATTTTTGCTAAAGCTACATCTAATATATTTATTTCTACAGAATACAGCTATTCCAGAACAGCACTCATTCCTCAAATTCCAAATTATTTTTCTTTCCAACAGTTTTAATGCTTGTAATCTTTCTTCAATTGTTAAAAAATCTAGTGTCTTCTAATATATTACATCTACATCACATGTACTACACCACTGCAAAATTCGTATTCTTCTTACTATAGTCTTAACACTATTCACATTTACAGAAAGCAATCTAAAATTTTCCTTTCTCTTTTCTTTAGATTCCTGGTTTAGTAGAATTACTAGGCTAGCTTTCTTAACAGACCACTGTACATCTAACCAATTTCCTTTCCAAAGGTGATAAACAGTGTACCTTGCGTCTGTGAGTCAAAGACTTTAACCATTATACCAAGCCCCAATCTTTAGCTGTACATATTCTTTTTCATCCATTTCGTTTATTTTATCTTTTGTACTTATCGCTTTAATTTTTTTTTTTTTTTACTGTTTTACCAATATAATTATTTTTCCATTTTTACAACCCCCTAGTTTATGGTGCTTTGTTCTTTATTTCAGAACCTTCTTCTATATCCTCTGTTTTTTCTCATGTATTTTTTCCTCTGTTTCTACTTCTAAAATTTCTTCTCTTTGTTCATTTTCTTCTCTCTTTTTCATTTTTCTTACTGTTATTTTCATTTTTGCAAACCATCCATAAATGTCCAATTTTGTTACATTTCTAATAACATCTTGATTCACATTTTTTTCATCATGTCCCATTTCCCCACAAATATAACATTTTCTTTTGTCACACTTACTTATCAAATGCCATTCTTTTCCACAAAAAAAAACATGTTTTAGGTTGTCCCCAGTATTTCACAACATTCCTATTCTCCTCCACATTTATTATGGTTGCTATATGTATAATTTTTCTCTAATTTTGTCCCAATATTACAATCCTAGGCATCAGTCCATATACCCCTTTTGTCATAAACATTTGCCGTGTCCATTGCTTCTTTACATAAAGCCTTCAAATGTCCTTTCAAAGTCTTTTTTTCAACATCTGTTCTAAACTGTACATGAATCTTCTTGTTTCCCTGTTAAATACTTTTATCACATAAAGACTCCACCGGTTAGTCCCTTTTTTATATTCTCCAAGAACATTTTTCATTGAAAAAAAAAACAGTCTCAAATATAATGTCACAAAATGTATCTTTGTTAATAAGAATAAATGCTCTTACCTCATCTGCTTTTACACCCAAAGGAGCTATTAAACTGTCCCACACTTCTTACTCGGCCATCTCTTTGTCTTCTTTACTTTGAAGCCTTACCATGTACTTCTATTTTTCATTTTCTTCTGCCTTCTTTTACTTACTCTGCATATGTTTTCTTTTTCATTTCACCATTAGTCTTCAGGATTGTCTCTGCATCTTCCTTTTATATTTTCTCCATAATGTCCCCCCCCCCCCCGGAAACATCTTCATTTTCTGGCTCACTCTGCACCACTATTTCTTTAAGTAAATCATCCCTCAACCCTCCCAAATGGAGGGATGTAATTATACATCCATCATTTGCTGACTCTTCTCAATCTAACAGGTTTCTTTGAAACATTTCCTGAGAATCCAGCACACATTCTCTGGTCTCAATATTTGCTTTTTCCTTCATTTATTTCACTACTCCATCATTTCCTTCATTCTCCATCTGCCTCCCTGTTTCTCCGGCATGCTTCTGCACCTGGAACAGAAACAGGAAGTGTTCCTCCAAAATCGTTCCAACTCTCAACAATGCCAAGCATGGGAAGTCCCCAATGCCCTGGGCAAATTTCCCCCATATAAATACCACCTCAGGTCTCTCCTGAAAAGAGTCCACTAGCCTAGTGGGAATAATCAGGTCATCAAAGGATAACTAATCAAAGATAATGTGTGTGTGTGCATATATATATATATATATATATATATATATATATATATATATATATATATATATATATATATATATATATATATATATATATATACATATATGTATATATATATTTTCCCAACAACCACCATCTGAACCATCACATTCCAAAATGTGTCTTGTCTGTGAGAACACTTTTTCAGGTCCTGTAGGGGTAAAATGTTTGTTTAAGCATCTGCATGGAAAATTCTAAATTTTCTCAATTTATTTGCATATCTGAGGAAACATGTGCTTCCCTCCATTGCTCATCTGTAATACCTTTATGTACTCATTCACTCTATATTTTTAATTTTATACTCTATCATCATCTCAAATCTAATATTGCCTTACATGTTCTACTTATTATTTTCCAATAAGCTATTTCTGTTCTGGCCTCAATTGTAAAATCTAATATTTATGGCTTAACAAATTAATTATCCAGCCTCTGCATTTATTCCTTCAATGCTAACATTAGACCTAATGTAAGCAAGCTGATTGAAGTTCAACAATCAAAATGTTTGCCTAGCTTCATCCTATTTTATTACATCTTCTTTTATCACCTCTTCCCAAAATCTTGGGTTTGCCTTTTTTTTTCCAAATGCTCATTACATTTTTTTCTGTGCCTTTATTACTACATATAGTATGGCCTAGCTAGATTATCTATTTTTTCAACTATCAATTTTTCTTTAAAGTGAGAACTTGCTTAATAGTTTGATGCATATATGGGTGTACATGATGCTCTTTTACACCCTATCATGTTTATACCCTTGGCCATAAATTTAAAACCCTGAATAAAATATATTAATCTATGATGAGTTTCCTAAT
This sequence comes from Protopterus annectens, assembly GCF_019279795.1. Classification (NCBI taxonomy): domain Eukaryota; kingdom Metazoa; phylum Chordata; order Ceratodontiformes; family Protopteridae; genus Protopterus; species Protopterus annectens. Next base: position 130,632,435 of record NC_056734.1, read on the forward strand.
CTAGAAGTCAGAAACTTTCCTGCTGTTTTGCCAATATTAGCTTTTCCAATTGCATTTTCTCTTTTGTTATACCAGAAAACTCTTTAATCTATTTTTATATACTTTTATCTAGGATCACTCAGTTGATATATATGCCTGTTCTACATTAAGGACCAGTAAGAATAAAAACATCTTAAACCACTTGTTTCTTACTGTCAATGTCTATAAATAATTTCCACAGTCTTAGCTCTCTTACAATCTTCAGCTTAACTACTTCCCATATTTCTTTAGCTACTTGATCAATATCTAGTTCCAAGACTTCCCCGAAGGCTGCACACTGATCAACAACTTAATTTCAGTTGTCCCAGAGTGAAAAAAAGAACCTGAGAAATAAGAGCAGTGACACTGTCAGCTTGAGAAAAATTTAGTTATTTTAGAGAACCTGAAAGAAAATCAACCAAAAAAGGTAGAAAGAAAACACTGTCTGGGAAAAATCTTGCAGTTCTTCCGCAAAAACCAGTTCAAGCTACAGCTTTGTTACAACAGATGGCTTCTAGTAATTTAGAGGAAAAATGAAATGAAATTTACACAGAGGTGATTAAAATAAATGAAACATTGGTGGAGCATATAAATTCAAATAAAAGGATGGAAACATAAAAGCTTTACCTAGCTATTCAGATGAACTGATAAAAATGCAAAATCAGAACTTGAAATGAAGAAAAAGGCTGGCTGAATATGAGACTTCAAGAAGAACTGTTTCAAACATTCTAAGATGGAGCACGCACATAAATGCTCAGATTTTCCACTGCATCAGCAGAACTCAAAGGAACAGACCATTCATTTTATGAAAGCACACAAACAACTAGACCAGTATTCCACTGCAGGATCTGTTAACTGAAAGGGAACACTGACTGTATGCTCTAAACCTGGCCATGCACACTGACTGTATGCTCTAAACCTGGCTATGAGAAAGCAGCCAAGACCTGTATTAGTAAAGAAGGGATCATACAAACAGAAAGATTTGATCCTGACAAAACTGTGGCAGAAAGAAAAAGTATTAAAAATTGGAAAGAGAAGAGTGCTTGTGGAAAATGATTATTACTGTACAATAGGAAGAAGAGAAGCAAATTTATCTCAGCTGTCACTGAATGTTGAGAGGCAGGTGTGACATTCAAGCTACTTTATCCAACTGTCTTCAGAATGTTTTTCCTGGACAGTCATTTTTGGATGCAGAACACACCAAGAAGGAAATATATATATATATGGGTTACTTTCATTTCGTCAAAAGCTCTTTTGACTGACAAACATTTTAGTTAGACCAAATGACTGAAACTTTATTTGACTGACAATTAGTACTGGTAGTGTCTAGACCACTGCAAGGCAAGTAAAAGGAATATGTTCTTTTCCCCAATGAAATGCGACCCTGGAGTTAGTATACATAGTTGGGGGGGGGTGTGGGTGGCACACCCCCTCTTACTTTCATGTTATATTCTCTGCTTTTGGTTTTATATTGCTTAGTAAAAACAGGGTTACATCTCAATAGTATGCACAAACAACTGTTTTTTGATAATAAAACTCTTAGCACAACAGCACAGGCAACAGAAAGTTGAAAGGGCTATCGCCACACTTAGCGAGCCTATAACAAAGAAGGTAACGAGATCCTGTAGAGGTACTGGAAATATTCTGGAAATATCTCTATAAAACAAAGAAATATGAAAACCAAGAAAACTACAAATAGAAATGTTTATGGAAGAATTAAATATGACAAGGTTAGAGTAGATGAGGCTAAATTACTAACAGTTAGGAAAGGAGGAGATGAGATAAAAAATAGTGATGTATAACTAATCTAGAGTAGAGTCCCCATGAATATATGGTATTCCTGTGGATGTTTGGAAGCTAGGAGGAAAAAACTGATAAAGATCTGGAAGGTTTTGTTTAGCAATATCTTAAGAGTAGGACAAGTACCACTGTCCTGGAAGAAAGCAGTGGTAGCTGTAATACCTAAAGAGGGTAAGGATCCATCAGATCCGGCTTCATACAGGCCCATTTCAATACTAAACTATGATTACAAAGTGTTCATGTCTATAACAGCTAAAATAATGGCAAAAGTAGTGCCAAAACTGATAGATATGGATCAATGTAGTGTTGTGGAGGGAAGGCAAGCATTTGACAAACTTAACAGAACACTGATGATCCAGAGGGAAGCAGAATGTAAGAAAATACCATTGTTGTTGGTGGGTCTTGATGCACAAAAAGCATTTGACACAGTAAGATGAGACTTTATCAGCAGGGCAATGGAAGCATTTGCATTTCATGAAAAAATTATAAGGCTGATTAGGGGACAATATGAGGGATCGGAGGTGAAAATTAAAGGGGGTGCAGGTCCTCTCTAATAATTTCTGCTTCAGCAGAGGAACCAGGCAGGGGTGTCCTCTTTCCCCTTTATTATTTGCACTACATGTAGAACCAGTAGCAAAGAAAATAAGGGGTTCATAAATTCAAGGATATAATTGGTATGGTAGTCAAGAAAAAGTGGCTTTATTTGCAGATGATATTTTGTAACGGACAAAACCAGACATTACAGTGTTGTGGAACATTCTGAGACAGTTTCAGATCTTTTTGGGATATAAAATTAATAAAACTAAAACAAAGACAACAAAGGTAAATTATGTACCCACACATGAACTGGACTGGTTCAGGAATACCCATATTTATAGAGACATAATAAAATGAAACATTTAGGAGTGTGGATTAAAAATAATTCTAGTGTGACAGCTAAGGATATGTGGGAAGAGACTAAGCAAAAGATGATACAAAAACTGAGAAAATGGAAGCATTGTTATATGTATATGGATAGTAAGATACAAGCAGTTAAAATGTTTTAGTCCCTTTAGTCTTCTACACAGGTCAGGCATATTTTTATCAAAGAGAGGAGAAGTTATGGGTAGCGATTAATAAAGCGCTGAAGGACTTTATCTGGGAGGGGACGATGGCAAGAGTCAAGTGGGATAAGCAGATTCTTCCAGTAGAACAGGGCAGACTGGGATTACCCAATTTGAAGGGGTATTTCAGAGCTACACAGTTAAGACTCCTATACATAGCACAAGCAGAAAACTATAATTCAAAGTACAAAGGGATGATGATGAAACACAGGGAAAGCTCAAGATAGGAGAGAATGGGATTTTGGATGCAGGCTTTTAAGGAAAACAAAAATAATCATGCAGAATATTATACTGATAAAGTAGAAGAAAGTAATCTAAGAACTAAACTAACATGGGAATGGAGAAACGAGATTCTGCCGATAGGGATGACTGCAATTAGGGATACAGACAATAGGCAAGAGGAGGATGGCATTTACTGAAGAAATGTGGCAAGGGACTGGGAGCAAATAACTGGAGAGGGAAAGATGATAGAATGGGAAGATGCCAAGAATTCATTTGGATTGCAGGTTAGAGATTGCCCTCCCTGTCAGGGACTGATATTAGAGTATAGGCAAACAGAAAGAAATGGGGGGTCCTAAATGAAAGACCAGCACTGGTAGAGTTTTTTTTATAGAATCTAGAACAGAAACTGCCATTAAAAAAAGGAATAATTAGAGCATATAAAATATTCCACAATAGCTATAAGAATCAATCGGAGGAGGCTAGAAAGGATTGGGAAGAGAGAGCTTGGATAAGCAATTCACAAAGAAACAATGGAAGTATATATGTATGTCTCCCAAATATGCAACAAAATCTAGAAGATTTAGGATCTTTGCCTAGAAATGTTTACATACATATTTTTATACCCAGAGTAGATGTCAGAGAATTTTTCCTCAGGTAGACAGTAAATGTTGGAGGTGTGACAGGGAAGAAAGAGGTAACTGGGAAAATATTTTCTGGGAGTGTGGTGAGTTGGTGGACTTTAAGGAATTCCCTGCGGGATGCACTGTCCGAGGTGATGGGTGGGGCAGATTGTTCTGATGAGGGAGATGATTTTTATGAGCTATGATACATAATCGAAAATGCCTAGACATGGTATGGCCTTGCTGTGCCTAATAATGGTGGCTGCCAAAAAAGCAATTACTACAAAATGTTAATCAAAATCTAAACCAACTATATTGGAAGTAGTGAATATAGTAACAAGAAATAAAACAACTGGAACGGAGATCTTTAGAAAAGGGCAGGAACAAATTACATAGGAAAAAATGGGAGTTGTGGGAACAATACACACAAGGGAGGAATGAGGTCTAAACGGCAGCAGGACTTAAATGAGCTATGTAATGTTTGACTGAGAAAAAGACTGGGTAGATTATAAGTGATATATAATATTTGCAACCGGGAGTGTGTCAGTATGGTTTGTGATGTAAGATGCTTGTGATTGGATTTTGTTGGTGTGGTTTATTTTCATTTACATAAATGTATGATTGCCTATGTAGTAAGTGATGGTTTAATGAAGATGTGTCTTGTTTAAAAAAAAAAAAAAAAAACAGGAACTGAATAATTTATGTAATACTTCTCAAGTTTTATGATCTATAGCAATATATGTGAAGTATAATATTTATGTTAATATAGTTTGATTACTTTTATATGAATGAAAATTTGCCTAAGTCACAAGTGAAGATTCAATAAAGGGGTTTCAAAAAAAGTATGTCTTCAAAGAGGCACAGAGCTTTTTAGTTCACTCTAGAACAGACTTTGTTAAAAAAGGCAAAATTAGTAGGGCATACAAATACTGCATGATAACTATAAGAATCAATCAGATGAGGTGAGAAAAGATAGGGAAGAGAGAGAGTGGAAAAGCAATTTACAAGAGAACAATGGGAGACATATATACGGCTCCCAAGTATGCAACATAGTCCAGAAGGTTTAGGCTCTTTGCTTGGAACGGATTGCATAAGTATTTTTATACCCTAAGCACACCCAAATATTTTCCTCAGGTAGGTAAGCAAATGTTGGAGGTGTGATGGGGAAGAAAGAAGTAACTGGGAGCATATATTTTGGGAGTGAAAGGAGTTGGCAGGTTTTAAGAATTCCCTGCAGAACATTCAGTCAGAAATATTGGGTTAGCAAATGGCTGTATCTAAGAAAATGATTCTTTTGAGCTGGAGTACAGGATCTGAATTGCTTAGATATATAGTAAGGCCTTATTAATTTTAATTCTGTCAGCTGCCAAAAAAGAAATTATTAGAAAATATAAGTCAAAGTCTAAACCAACTGCATCTAAAGTATTGATTATTATAAAGGAAATAACATAGCTGGAAGAGGGATCTTTAGAAAAGGAAAGGGGCAAATTACATATAAATAAATGGTAAATGTGGGAACAATGCATGCAGAATGTTTAATGAGGCGGAGTGAGCGTTAAGGGAAGGCAGGAATTCAGCAAATGATGTAATGCTGGACTGATATGACAGTTACAAAGAATGAAATATGTGATGTGCAATGTGTGTAAATGGAAAAAAAATGTTAATATGGTTTGTTAAAAAAAAATAAAAGCATCCAGTGCCTACCACAATTCAAAAGTATTCCATCTTGTCATGAACCCACAAAAAAGGAGACGTTTTATACCAGTGGTGAGGGACCTAGAAACAGATACGTTACCCACCTAAACTTTGACCACCAGGTAGCTACTTTAGTGAGGAAATCCTTCTGTGTGGCTTAAATTATAAGTAAAGGCATGGCATCAAGATCAAAGAAAGTCAGAGTCCCATTGTACTCATCCCTCATCAGGCCCATAATCAAGTACAATGCTCCCTTCTGCATGCACCTAACCAAGCACATACACCAATTGGAGTGGCCCCAGAGGTTTCTCACTGGAAAAAAAAACACAAAGCGTAAGATACATGTATTATGCAGACCAACTAAAGGCCCTATCCCTTTACTCTAGCTGATATCCTTTGACAGTTGATTTATGCCTAACCTACACTGCATTCTCTGATCCAGCCCTGATGAAAATGTTACATATTTATAAAAAATTACACGAGGGTTATGCATTTCATGGAACTGAACCGTATTTGTGACTCTAACAGAACTTGCTGGAGAGACAGAGTTGTATCGCAAAGGCTACCTCATCTACTGAATAAACTATCCATCTTCAAAAAACAAAGCCCGTTCCTCAGTCTCTTCAAAAAGAATTTGGATAAATGAATGGGGAACTATAAATTCACTCCAAGGGTTCTGTCCATGTCCCTTATGGATAGAAACAGTTTGCAAAATGACTCAGGGCTCTAACACCCAAAGACCCACTATATCTTTATACTACCCCATCCCATATCGGGGGAATTAAAAATAATACCATTATATCTTGGGTATTATTGGCTAGGCTTGTAAAGGCCCTTGTGCCATTATCCTAGTAATCACCTATGAACATATGAATAACTTTGGCATTCTTTTTGCCAAAATCATTATAAACACTTTGTAGTCATGATTCAGAATCAAAATGGGCCTGTATAACCCTGACTCAAGAGAATATTTCCTCTTGACTGGTTTAACTACCACTACTACTTCTTTCTGAGTCACAGGCATATCCCAACCCAAAAAGTATTGTTAAAAATTACTAGGCAGATTTTTATTAATGCCCTGGTCATTCTATTTTTTCCACGCTTCTGTTTGGATTCTATCACTTCCAGGTGTTTCCCTATATTCCTAATTTATCACTACTTCTTTAATTTCAGTTCCCTTTATTTTTGATGCTAATAGCCCTCTTTCTACTTCTGTCAACTAAGGAAGTACGTCTCAAGTATGTTACCATTTCCTGTGTGCTAGTCGTATCCTCTACATCTGGCCTATCTAACATGCTGTAATAATTTACCATTACATTTATAAAAACTTCTGAGTCTACTTCTATCTTACCATTCTCATAATTCCTGACTTAATGATCATCCTTTCAACCTTCTGTTGCCTCGGACATTGAGCCAACAATGTATTTACACTAGGGTTATTATTGATAAATACATGTTTTAAAACCACTGCTCTATGTTCCTTTACATTTTCTAAATACTTCTGCATAATCATTTTAGCTTCTTTCAGTAGTTCTTCAACCTTTTGTGGTCCACCTACTCTTCTTATTCCTTTTGTAAATCCTTAAATTAAGCCCTCTAATACCTACTGTGACTATTATTCCACATCTCATTTGCATTCATTGTAACCACATCTTCAATTTACAATTATCCTAATTATTTGCAAGCTTTTTTACTGCTTAGATTCAAAACTAATGGCATTTCATTTAAAGTCTGATCTACCCTTTTAATAAATGGCTTCCTTTTCAGAAGAAATGGTGGAAAATACTGACGTTTGTCACAAGAGACTTCTCTGCATAAAAAACTTAACTTGTAAAGATGCATGTTCTGCCACTACCATCGGATGTGTTTGTATAATTCGCAGTATGTTACAGTATTCATTCACAATGTAACATCTACCTAATATTGCCCAAGAGCCAAATTTCTCTGAAAAGGCATAGATTCCACTTCATTCTGTCTTATTTTCATTACATCAATGAGCCCAAATACATTTATATAATTCCTCTAAGTATTTGCCCTCGGTGACTCCTTGGTTCCCCCAGAGAGATCTTTCTTACTTCCTGTAGTAATCTAATCTCCAGCCACCACCATACATCCTTGATGAAAGTTTATAACTTCTCTGATGATGATCTTTGCACCTTGTCTGAATGATTTTGGTAGAATATAAACTGTAGCCAGTATATTTCTCACTGCAATTAATCTTCCGTATCTATACTTAATTTTTTCCTCAATCTTTATTCTGAATACCGTTTAACTACTATTAGGACTCCTTGCGTTGACTCTCCCTCCAGTCCAGCAAAGAAATATACATTCCTACTTTTCTTTACAAAACCTTCATGTTCTTTATGATTCAGATGCATTTCTTGTATCAGAGTTACTGTTGTAAATATACTTCAGCATCTTGCCCCATGTCTTCCTGTCCACAAACCCATTAACATTCCAGATTGGCAAATCAAATGGATTCCTACTGAAATGTCAGCACACAAAATATCACGTGCCGACAAATCGAAAACACAAAAAGACCTACAACATGGAACAGCAAATCTCAAACATTACTGCACTTCTCCTTAAAATGTCTTTTGGCAGGGGGCAAGCCCCCAACACCCCCCGAACTTATGTATACAAACTCCAAGATCACCATATCTTGGTGAAAAGAAAATATTCTGAGAAATGGCATCTCAGACTAGGTATATGCAACGCCATTCTTTCGGCCCCTCAGTCTCCAGGCATTTCAAATGGTTACTGAGACAAACTAACATAGTAAAGCTACTTATTTTACTACTTACATATGTTTTTTGTTTTTCTGCTACAAACTGGTCCAATAGTATGTTTATATAATTTTCATGTGTCACTTTACATGTCTTTAATACTGTCCCAACTGAACTTGATATTTTATTTTTATTAAAGCAACACCCGATTCCCTCCCAACCCCCAAAATAAACAACTTATTAAGTATATACATATTTTCTACAGGCAACAGAGAAAACAGCAGAGGAAAGCTCAACGAGTCTTTTCAACTCAGACTCAAACAGTGATTTACTGCTTTGGACTGGAGAACTCCTATTATAGGTTACCAATCTTCGTTTTTTTTTCCCTACATGCCTACAGCTAACAAATTAAATACCTTATTACTTAATCTGTCCCTTTACTCATGTGCTACTGGATAGCCAAACATTGCTATATTCTTTCATTTAGTATGTCTGTCACTTTAAATTTGTATTTGTTTTCTGCAGGTTTTTCATTTCTGCAACAAATACACATCTTTTAACATTTCCCTTAAATTTCATTAGTTATTGTGAATACTGTACCTATTTTCAAAAGTAAAAAAAACTACAAAGTTTCTTCATCTTGTAATCCAGCACTACTTCTCAAGGAAGGCAATCTGCATTCTACTAGCACAAGAGGCAGAATAGGTCACTCTGCAGACTGAAAACCTCCCATTCTGAAAATTGATAATAAATGCGACTTTACCCAAATGCATACAATATGAAATATTGTACATATATATTACATACATATATATTACATACATACATATATATATATATATATACATATATTTTGTAGAAGCCACCACACCCCGAGTATGAGCAAAATCCAAAGAAACCAAAAACAGAGCTGATGGGCGTAAAACAATAATCACGCACAGACCAGTTATCAAGTTTTATATAATCCAAGTATCAAATTCCTTCACTCAGGTGTTGCACCCGTCTCCGTAGCCCAAGTATCACTCGTAACTGCCAAAGTTCCAAAATATAAGCACTAATGTAAAAGAAACCATGCGGTTCAAAAAAGACTTTTATTCGTGAGCGCTTTCACGGCTATAACCAGCCGCTTCTTCAGACAAACAACAGTGCGCTCTTGGAGCGCCAAATTTAAAATAATTGTAACAGTAAAACATTCCTCCTTACTTCCGGACATCCTAGCTAGAAATATTTAAAGTAACAGTGCCAAACATATTGCAATGCTTGTTCTATTAGTTATAACAGTAAAACATTCCTCCTTACTTCCGGACATCCTATCTAGAAATATTTAAAATGACAAACTAACCGGTTCTTTAGAACATATTGCATGGCTTATCCTACTAGTGTAATGCTCGCAGTTTGAGTACATATTTTAAAAACATTAAGCGTTGTCAACAATGTATGGTTCTGAATCATTCAACCATAGCAGACATATTAAATGTTAATATATAGCAGATAAACCAAAGAACTATTATTAATATTTAGAACCATAAGATTATTCTACCAACACTTGATGTGCATCTATAAAAATAAAATTAAAAATAAAATTAAAAATAAAAATAATGATAAAATTGTTTTATATTATAAATAGTAATACATATAAGTGTAAGTATGGAAGCATCTCTGCATAGATACAATACCTAAGTATGTGACAAATGTATAACTATGTATATGAATGTAGATGAATATCGAGACATGATGTAAGTATATATAAACTATGGTGTCACCTGATGTGTGCATAACACATATAAATTATGAATTTGTTGTGATATATAGAAAATGAGTAAATATTGTATACGCATGTCTGGACAACATATCTATATCTTATATACGTAGACATATGAATATACATATACAGTTATAAACACACATAATCTCCTAAACAAGTAATGACATCCACACAAATATACACAGACAAAAACAAAATACAAATAATTCAATCTTATTATCAATGTCTAATGTTCAAATTGCATATGGTCTTATGTATTATCTCAGAGATCTGCCCTTCAAATGAGGTTTAATAGATAAAACCTCATTTAAACCTTTCTCTCTGTGCGCAGCCAATCTGCATATCCATTTTAGTTCTGCTTGTTCTGTTAGGTTGACTAT